>NC_060186.1:70805254-70932754 GCF_021184085.1 Oncorhynchus gorbuscha | reverse complement strand
GTGGATGAACGCAGTGCCCTTGTTTGGGTGTAGGGCCTGATCAGAGCCTGGAGGTACTGAGGTGCCGTTCCCCTCACAGCTCCGTAGGCAAGCACCATGGTCTTGTAGCGGATGCGAGCTTCAACTGGAAGCCAGTGGAGAGAGCGGAGGAGCGGGGTGACGTGAGAGAACTTGGGAAGGTTGAACACCAGACGGGCTGCGGCGTTCTGGATGAGTTGAAGGGGTTTAATGGCACAGGTAGGGAGCCCAGCCAACAGCGAGTTGCAGTAATCCAGACGGGAGATGACAAGTGCCTGGATGAGGACCTGCGCCGCTTCCTGTGTTACTCTGCGGATGTTGTAGAGCATGAACCTACAGGAACGGGCCACCGCCTTGATGTTGGTTGAGAACGACAGGGTGTTGTCCAGGATCACGCCAAGGTTCTTGGCGCTCTGGGAGGAGGACACAATGGAGTTGTCAACCGTGATGGCGAGATCATGGAACGGGCAGTCCTTCCCCGGGAGGAAGAGCAGCTCCGTCTTGCCGAGGTTCAGCTTGAGGTGGTGATCCGTCATCCACACTGATATGTCTGCCAGACATGCAGAGATGCGATTCGCCACCTGGTCATCAGAAGGGGGAAAGGAGAAGATTAATTGTGTGTCGTCTGCATAGCAATGATAAGAGAGACCATGTGAGGTTATGACAGAGCCAAGTGACTTGGTGTATAGCGAGAATAGGAGAGGGCCAAGAACAGAGCCCTGGGGGACACCAGTGGTGAGAGCGCGTGGTGAGGAGACAGATTCTCGCCACGCCACCTGGTAGGAGCGACCTGTCAGGTAGGACGCAACTCCAAGCGTGGGCCGCGCCGGAGATGCCCAACTCGGAGAGGGTGGAGAGGAGGATCTGATGGTTCACAGTATCGAAGGCAGCCGATAGATCTAGAAGGATGAGAGCAGAGGAGAGAGAGTTAGCTTTAGCAGTGCGGAGCGCCTCCGTGATACAGAGGAGAGCAGTCTCAGTTGAATGACTAGTCTTAACCTGACTGATTTGGATCAAGAAGGTCATTCAGAGAGAGATAGCGGGAGAGCTGGCCAAGGACGGCACGTTCAAGAGTTTTGGAGAGAAAAGAAAGAAGGGATACTGGTCTGTAATTGTTGACATCGGAGGGATCGAGTGTAGGTTTTTTCAGAAGGGGTGCAACTCTCGCTCTCTTGAAGACGGAAGGGACGTAGCCAGCGGTCAGGGATGAGTTGATGAGCGAGGTGAGGTAAGGGAGAAGGTCTCCGGAAATGGTCTGGAGAAGAGAGGAGGGGATAGGGTCAAGCGGGCAGGTTGTTGGGCGGCCGGCCGTCACAAGACGCGAGATTTCATCTGGAGAGAGAGGGGAGAAAGAGGTCAACACAGGGTAGGGCAGTGTGAGCAGAACCAGCGGTGTCGTTTGACTTAGCAAACGAGGATCGGATGTCGTCGACCTTCTTTTCAAAATGGTTGACGAAGTCATCTGCAGAGAGGGAGGAGGGGGGGAGGGGGCGGAGGATTCAGGAGGGAGGAGAAGGTGGCAAAGAGCTTCCTAGGGTTAGAGGCAGATGCTTGGAATTTAGCGTGGTAGAAAGTGGCTTTAGCAGCAGAGACAGAGGAGGAAAATGTAGAGAGGAGGGAGTGAAAGGATGCCAGGTCCGCAGGGAGGCGAGTTTTCCTCCATTTCCGCTCGGCTGCCCGGAGCCCTGTTCTGTGAGCTCGCAATGAGTCATCGAGCCACGGAGCGGGAGGGGAGGACCGAGCCGGCCTGGAGGATAGGGGACATAGAGAGTCAAGGGATGCAGAGAGGGAGGAGAGGAGGGTTGAGGAGGCAGAATCAGGAGATAGGTGGGAGAAGGTTTGAGCGGAGGGAAGAGATGATAGGATGGAAGAGGAGAGAGTAGCGGGGGAGAGAGCGAAGGTTGGGACGGCGCGATACCATCCGAGTAGGGGCAGTGTGGGAGGTGTTGGATGAGAGCGAGAGGGAAAAGGATACAAGGCAGTGGTCGGAGACTTGGAGGGGAGTTGCAATGAGGTTAGTGGAAGAACAGCATCTAGTAAAGATGAGGTCGAGCGTATTGCCTGCCTTGTGAGTAGGGGGAAGGTGAGAGGGTGAGGTCAAAAGAGGAGAGGAGTGGAAAGAAGGAGGTAGAGAGGAAAGAGTCAAAGGTAGACGTGGGGAGGTTAAAGTCGCCCAGAACTGTGAGAGGTGAGCCGTCCTCAGGAAAGGAGCTTATCAAGGCATCAAGCTCATTGATGAACTCTCCGAGGGAACCTGGAGGGCGATAAATGATAAGGATGTTAAGCTTGAAAGGGCTAGTAACTGTGACAGCATGGAATTCAAAGGAGGCGATAGACAGATGGGTAAGGGAGAAAGAGAGAATGACCACTTGGGAGAGATGAGGATCCCGGTGCCACCACCCCGCTGACCAGACGCTCTCGGGGTGTGCGAGAACACGTGGGCGGACGAAGAGAGAGCAGTAGGAGTAGCAGTGTTGTCTGTGGTGATCCATGTTTCCGTCAGTGCCAAGAAGTCGAGGGACTGGAGGGAGGCATAGGCTGAGATGAACTCTGCCTTGTTGACCGCAGATTGGCAGTTCCAGAGGCTACCGGAGACCTGGAACTCCACGTGGGTCGTGCGCGCTGGGACCACCAGAGTAGGATGGCCGCGGCCACGCGGTGAGGAGCGTTTGTATGGTCTGTGCAGAGAGGAGAGAACAGGGATAAACAGACACATAGTTGACAGGCTACAGAAGAGGCTACGCTAATGCAAAGGAGATTGAATGACAAGTGGACTACACGTCTCGAATGTTCAGAAAGTTAAGCTACGTAGCAAGAATCATATTGACTAAGATGATTAAAATGATACAGTACTGCTGAAGTAGGCCAGCTGGCAGTGGGTGCGTTGTTGACACTACACTAATCAAGTCGTTCCGTTGAGTGTAATAGTTTCTGCAGTGTTGCTATTCGGGGGCTAGCAGGCTAGCTAGCAGTGTTGTTTACGTTACGTTGCGTTAAAAGAACGACAATAGATGGCTAGCGAACCTAGAAAATCGCTCTAGACTACACAATTATCTTTGATACAAAGACGGCTATGTAGCTAGCTAAGTAGCTAGCTACGATCAAACAAATCAAACCGTTGTACTGTAATGAAATGAAGTGAAAATGTGATACTACCTGTGAATGCGACCGGGTAGTTGAGTTCTATACAGAAGACGTTGGCTAGCGTTGGCTAGCTAGCAGAGTCACCTACGTTAAGGACGACAAATAGCTGGCTAGCTAACCTCGGTAAATGGCTAGCTAACCTCGGTAAATTAAGATAATCACTCTAAGACTACACACTCTAAACCTAAACAACACAATTATCTTGGATACGATGATACGAAGACAGCAAAGACAGCTATGTAGCTAGCTAACACTAAACTAATCAAGTCGTTCAGTTGAGTGTAATAGTTTCTCCAGTGCAGCTAATCAGTGGACGTTAGCTAGCTGGCTAGTGAAGACTACGTTAGGACGGCGAAATACGATAATTACGCAATTATCTTTGATACAAAGACGGCTATGTAGCTAGCTGAGAAGAAATTGCTAAGATAAGACAAATCAAACCGTTGTGATATAATGAAATATAATGAAAAAGTTATACTACCCGTGGGAGCGTGGGAGCGAAGTGCAGATGCGACCACTCGCTCCAACCGGAACCGGAACAATGAACTCTTTATTTTGCCTAAAGACAAATCAAACTTAACATTAAAAAAAATGGCAGCAAATCTAATTTTATTTGTCACATACACATGGTTAGCAGATGTTAATGCGAGTGTAGCGAAATGCTTGTGCTTCTAGTTCCGACAATGCAGTGATAACCAACAAGTAATCTAACTAACAATTCCAAAACTACTGTCTTATACACAGTGTAAGGGGATAAGGAACATGTACATATTATATGTGCATGACTGACGGCCTGGATTCTGTCTCGTATGAAATCAAGGGGAGAAAAACATTAATTAAAAGTGCTTCTTAGCTTTGACAACCTGTAGGTGCTTTGCCTTGTCTATTTTAAATAAACAGGGTACATATTTGAATAGGCAATATTACATGTAAAAATAAAGTGCAACATCAAGTTGGCACCCCATATGAGATATATATTCCTTCATGTTGAGGTTCTTCTGTAAAAATATAAGCATGTCAACATTCTCTGAAGCAAGACGAGAATGGCTTGCACTGACAATGTCCCCTGCGGTGGAGAAAACTCTCACTTGCAAGAGAGATTCCGGGACAAGGAGGCTTTGCAACATGGTGAAAGTTTTGCAACATGGGGGAACTTTGACTGGTTTGTTTTCCACCACACAAAAGGATCAGCATCCACATGAAGGCATTCTGCTGCCTTGTATGTGGGGACCTCCTCAATAATTGTAGAAAAGGGCTTGGTCTGCTCCTCTGAAATGCTCCCCAAATAACTCTGACATGGGAGTCTTCTTTTGTGGAGGGGATAATGAGGATGGATTTTCTTCCTCTGTGGATGGCCCTGCTTTTGCCTGAAATGGCAAGAGAAATGGCAAACATATTATTACGTGTAAGTGACACACATCTCATCACAATGCACATGATAAAAACAAAAAACAATATGAAAAGATAAAATACCTGATGTTCATGCACCACAATTTCTTTGTTTAGATCCTTATAGTCTCTGTCACAGCAGCACAGGCTGTAGCTCTGTGAAGGTAGTCTAGAAGATCTGGGTCTGTGTATCTTCTCTCCAAGTCCTGCGTGATGGCTGCCTTAGCCTCCCTGATGGTTGCACTGTCCTCAGGACCTGGTGCCATGGAGTTGAGAATCATTGTCTTTAGAGGGGGAATCATTGATGAGGTGGGACTTGTTTCACTGCTCATGAGACCTGTCATTGTTTTCAGGGGGGTTGAGTAGCTGAATGCGTTCTTCTGCCAGCTTCAGTTCACCGCCAGCATGGCTATGTCTTTGACCGACTTCTTCACAGCCTTGTCCAATACAGCAGAGTAGATGGCCGGTTGCTGTTCCACAAAACATTCCAGCATGTCATGTATGGTATTCCAACAGGTTGTGACATCATGGATTCATTTGTGCTTTGATATACGGTTGAAGTCAGAAGTTTACAAACACCTTAGCCAAATACATTTCAAGTTTTTCACAATTCCTGACATTTAATCAGAGTAAAAATTCCCTGTCTTAGGTCAGTTAGGATCACCACTTTATTTTAAGAATGTGAAATGTCAGAATAATAGTAAAGAGAATGATTTATTTCAGCTTTTATTTATTTCATCACATTCCCAGTGGGTCAGAGGTTTACATACACTCAATTAGTATTTGGTAGCATTGCCTTTACATTGTTTAACTTGGGTCAAATGTTTCGGGGAGCCTTCCACAAGCTTCCCACAGTAAATTGGGTGAATTTTGGACCATTCCTCCTGACAGAGCTGGTTTAACCTTGTCAGGTTTTAGGGCCTCCTTGCGCGCACACACTTTTTCAGTTCTGCCCAAAAATGTTCCATAGGATTGATGTCAGGGCTTTGTGATGGCCACTCCAATACCTTGACATTGTTGTCCTTAAGCCATTTTGCCACAACTTTGGACGTATGTTTGGGGTCATTGTTTATTTGGAAGACCAATTTGCGACCAATCTTTAACCTTTTGCGTGTAGGGGGCAGTATTTTCATTTTTGGCTAAAAAACGTACCCATTTGAAACTGCCTATTTCTCAGCCCCAGAAACTAGAATATGCATATAATTAGGATAGAAAACACTCTAAAGTTTACAAAACTGTCAAAATATTGTCTGTGAGTATAACAGAACTGATATTGCTGGCGAAAACCTGAGGAAAATCCAATCAGGAAGTGCCTCTTATTTTGAAACCTCTCTATTCCTATGCATGCCTATCCTCCATTTAAAGGGATATCAACCAGATTCCTTTTTATATGGCTTCCCTAAGGTGTCAACAGTCTTTAGACATAGTTTCAGGCTTTTAAAAAATATGAGCGAGAAAGATCACATTGCGTGAATAGGTGGGGGCTCTCAGAGTGAGTTTTGCGCAACAGAGTAAAGTGGCCATTGTTTCTCCCTGTCCCATTGAAAAACCTACACTCCCGGTTGATATATTATCAAATATATATTTTAAAAACAACCTGAGGCTTGATTATTTAAAAAAAAAACGTTTGACCTGTTTCTGTGGACATTATGGATATTATTTTGAATTTTTGTCTGCGTTGTCGTGACCGCTCTTTCCTGTGGATTTCTGAACATAACGCCACAAATAAACGGAGGTATTTTGGATATAAAAATAATCTTTATGGAACAAAAGGAACATTTGTTGTGTAACTGGGAGTCTCGTGAGTGAAAACATCTGAAGATCATCAAAGGTAAACGATTAATTTGATTGCTTTTCTGATTTTCGTGACCAAGCTACCTGATACTAAGTGTACTTAATGTTTTGTCATGCGATCGATAAACTTACACAAACGCTTGGATTGCTTTCGCTGTAAAGCATAATTTCAAAATCTGAGACGACAGGTGGATTAACAAAAGGCTAAGCTGTGTTTTGCAATATTGCATTTGTGATTTCATGAATATGAATATTTTTTGTCATATTATTTGACTGTGGCGCTATGCTATTCAGTGGTTGCTGATGACAATTATCCCGCTTAACCTCTTGCTCCTACCTGGCACGCAGGCGTCCCATCTAGAGCTCTGGAAATGCAAATGCGCTACGCTAAATGCTAATAGTACTAGTTAAAACTCAAACGTTCATTAAAATACACATGCAGGGTATTGAATTAAAGCTACACTCGTTGTGAATCCAGGCAAAAAGTCAGATTTTTAAAATGCTTTTCGGTGAAAGCATGAGAAGCTATTATTTGATAGCATGTAACACCCCAAAAGACCCGCAGGGGACGTAAACAAAATAATTAGCATTGTCGTCGCTACACAAACCGCACAAATAAAATATAAAACATTCATTACCTTTGACCATCTTCTTCGTTGGCACTCCTAGATGTCCCATAATCACTATTGGGTCTTTTTTTTCGATTAAATCGGTCCATATATAGCCTAGATATCGATCTATGAAGACTGTGTGATAAACGGAAAAAAATAGCGTTTCATAACGTAACGTCATTTTTTTAAATTAAAAAAGTTGATGATAAACTTTCACAAAACACTTCGAAATACTTTTGTAATGCAACTTTAGGTATTAGTACACGTTAATAAGCGATAAAATTCACCAGGAGGCGATGTAAATTCTATAGCTGTCCGTCTCGAAAAGATGTCTGAAGAGAGCTCGACCAAAACATCCGGTCGGAGACCGGAGGGAATCGGTTCCCTTGATTCGGTTTGACCAAGAATCAAAGCTGAATCAAATGACAAGACTCTAGACATCGTGTGGAAGCTGTAGGCACTGAAACCTCGGTCTCATGTAATTCGGTTCACTTTAAACAATTTCTGGAAGTGGAGCATTGATATTTATTTCCATTTTCAGTGATCAGATTTTCTTGCACTTTTCGATGAAACGCACGTTCTGTTATAGTCACAGCCGTGATTTAACCAGTTTTATAAACGTCTGAGTGTTTTCTATCCACACATACTAATCATATGCATATACTATATTCCTGGCCTGAGTAGCAGGGCGCTGAAATGTTGCGCGATTTTTAACAGAATGTTCGAAAAAGTAGAGGGTCAACTGAAGAGGTTAAGGGATGGATAGCGTCAAGAAGTTTATTTCCTGACTGATATCTTCAGATGTTGCTTCAATATATCCACATAATTTTCCTGCCTCATGATGCCATCTAGTTTGTGAAGTGCACCAGTCCCTCCTGCAGCAAAGCACCCCCACAACACAATGCTGCCACCCCCGTGCTTCAAGGTTGGGATGGTGTTCTCCGGCTTGCAAACCTCCCCCTTTCTCCTCCAAACGTAACGATGGTTATTATGGCCAAGCAGTTTCATCAGACCAGAGGACATTTCTCCAAAATGTACGACCTCTGTCCCCATGTGCAGTTGCAAACCGTAGTGCAGCTTTTTTATGGCGGTTTTGGAGCAGTGGGTTCATCCTTGCCGAGTGGCCTTTCAGGTTAAGTCGATATAGGATGTGTTTTTACTGTGGATATAGATACGTTTGTACCGGTTTCCTCTGGCATATTCACAAGGTGCTCTGCTGCTGTTCTGGGATTGATTTGCACTTTACGCACCAAAGTACGTTCATCTCTAGGAGACAGAACGCGTCTCCTTCCTGATAGGTATGACAGCTGCGTGTTCCCATGGTGGTAATACTTACTATTGTTTGTACAGATGAACGTCTACAATTTGTTTTCTGAAGTCTTGGCTGATTTATTTTGATTTTCAAGCAAAGAGGCACTGAGTGTAAAGGTAGGCCTTGAAATACATCCACAGGTACACCTCCAATTGACTAAAATGATGTCAATTAGCCTATCAGAAGCTTTTAAAGCCATGACATCATTTTCTGGAATTTTTCAAGCTGTATAAAAAGGCACAGTCAACTTAGTGTATGTAAACGTCTGACCCACTGGAATTGTGATAGAGTGAATTATAAGTGAAATAATCTGTCTGTAAACAATTGTTGTAAAAATTGTGTGAAGTGGTTGAAAAACAAGTTTTAATGACTCCAACCTAAGTGTATGTAAACTTTCGACTTCAACTGTATCTAGCATCTCTTGCTTGACCGTCACAACTTGGTGAGCAGTGGTGCTTTTGTGAAAAAAAGGCCCCACTTTTCTGACATTCCCCAGGAAGCGGGACACTGCCTTGAGAGACTGTCCTCTTGCCTGCGAGGTTCAGAATGTGTGCAAAACATCCAATGTGGGGCCCAAACCCATCAGCTTCACGGATGGCGTTCAATGTTTTGTGCGTTATCTGTAGTGGCAGGGATAGCGATATTTGGTCTCTAACTTCCACTCAATCACAGCATTCATTCATTCTAGGGGTAAGTGTGCTCTTGTATGACTCTCATACAGGGGAAGAGATTGCAACACGCAGCTCTTCATCTCCCAGACCAGTACATGGTGAACCATCACAGTGAGGTAGCTTCCAGTACATAGTGAACCATCACAGTGAGGTAGCTTCCAGTACATAGTGAACCATCACATTGAGGTAGCTTCCAGTACATAGTGAACCATCACAGTGAGGTAGCTTCCAGTACATAGTGAACCATCACAGTGAGGAAACTTTGAGTTGCTCTGGAGGTCTATCCTTGGAGAGAGCTAGATAGGGTGTCTGTCAATTCATTTTCAATTTCTCTCCGTGATGTTTGGGAATTACTTTGCTGCTGAAATGCGTGTAGGAGGGAACATTGTAACGCGGTCCAATTTGTTTCATCAGGTGACGAAATCCTGAGTCAGTAACCACCGAATAGGGCTGCAAATATTTAGCTATGAACACTCCCACTGCTTTCGTTATTTCTTTATGTTTTTCTGAATTTGTCGCAAATTGTTGTTGGAAGGCAGCAGCGAGAGATTGTTGTGTTTTCACTAACAAGTGGACTCTCCTTGCTCCAGCTCCACCTGCAAGGTTGATGGCGATGTAAATGACATGTTAGAAGTGTTTCCACTCGAGTAGCCAACACTGGCAAAGAAATGTGTGCAAACTGTACTTTGTTTACGGTCTTCTTACCCTCGTCATCGTATTGAACGCTGAATCCAAAATGTTTCCACACAGCGGATTTGAAAGACTGCGGTGCCTCTTCAAATTTGCTTCACTCTGTCTCGCTAGCACTCGCCATTGTCACATTGGAGCTGAGAGAATATTTGTTTTGAATTTACCCCCTTCTTCATGGGGCCCCTTTAGGGAGGATTCCTACTGAGATCGTCCATTGGTTGTGTAAGGGGGAGGGGTTGCGGTCACTGCGGTTGCCACATTTGGAGACATTGCTGTGGAGTAAAGTTTGTCAGCCCTCAGGAGCCCCCTAACGGCCTGGGGTCCCAAGCAGTTGCCTGCCTTGCCTGTTCACAAGCTGCGCGTCTGGTTCTGTGGATCTAAATGTACAATGTGCGTGTAGTCTGCAGCACAATAAGCAAGTTTTGGAAAATATTGGAAAATGACAGGCATAATGTAATTTCGCGGTTCATGTGTGCGTATTGAACAGTAGGGGGCGTACAGAACGGTTCGACAACCAACTGTGTGCCGTTGCATCCCTAGTGGATAAACACTACACAACGCTCCTCTTCCTTGGAAAGATACTCTGGCTCCCCCTAGTGGATATACACTACACAAGGCTCCTCTTCCTTGGAAAGATACTCTGGCTCCCCCTAGTGGATATACACTACACAAGGCTCCTCTTCCTTGGTAAACTACTCTGGCTCCCCCTAGTGGATATACACTACACAAGGCTCCACTTCCTTGGTAAGCTACTCTGGCTCCCCCTAGTGGATATACACTACACAAGGCTCCTCTTTTTTGGTAAGCTACTCTGGCTCCCCCTGGTGAATATGCACTACACAAGGCTCCTCTTGTTTGGAAGCTACTCTGGCTCCCAAGCCTCTAGTGGATATACACTACACAAGGTGGACTTCCTCTTTGGGTGGAACACAGCAAAGAGTCCGCCCCCCCCCAAAAAAAGCACGACTCCACCCACATGCACGTAGATCAACGGTGTTAAGAGGGCCTATCAGGAGCCTCAGATTAATCACTGCGAGGTTTCAGGCCATTGATGCAGATCTCCAAAGTAAATGGGAGACAGATGCTGCAGCCTCTCGGAGCCAAACCAACGCCACCTCTAATCTGGGGCTGTGAACACACAGATTTAGTGTTGACGTTAGCCCTGGGGTGAAACACACACACACACACACACCGAGTCTCATCTACAACGGCAGGATTTGGCTAATCCTCAGAGTACAGTCTTGACCCTCTACTACCGAGTTCAATTTAACCTGTAGGGTATGGATGTGGAACACACACAAACGCACAGACAGTATCGATCAAGCCAGCCACAGTTTATGAGAGAATCAATGATAATCTAATCATCGGGATAGGCACGTGTTGCGAGGCAGTTTTATGTTATGCTCCTAATAGATGACAGTGCTGAGGTGGTGTCCACTTGCACTTGCACTCTGGGAGAAAAACCAGTGCAAGGAGGAATAGACAGAGGCAGCCCAGAACACATTGCATTACAATGCATGCATTAAGATGTGGTGCCCTTGCCTTCACCTTCAAGCGGCTACATCAACAGGAATATGTAAAGCTGCCGGCCGATAATGTGTGAGAGCTTGGGCTAGCTCTATTTCAGGGGGACAGAATTCTGCAACATTTTCAAATCAGGAGGTCAGGGCAGGAGGAGGGAGAGGCAGAGTCTGTTTGATGACCCAGATAAAGGATATTTTCACTGTTGAGCAGCCAGTCGATGGGTTAGTAAGCACATCGGTGCTCAGAGCTGGGAACGGCGCAGTCTACGCATTGGCGATTCTCCAAATTAATTTCATTTCGGCCGTATAAAAAACGCTCCTATGAACTCATGAGCTATGTTGGCTAACTTTGTCAAGTGATATAATGTGTGTCAGGGGACAGTGACAAGGCAACGCGATGACGTTAGTATGATAAAAGGGTGTGAAAAGTGGTCATTGAGTCTAGAATGATGAAAAGAGTGAATCTAGGCCTTGTGAGCCTGGAAGGCTTTAGGCTTATATCTTTATGGTGAAAACCAGACAGGTCTAGACTAGCAGGACAAGCGTCACACACTGGCTTACCCTCCAGACTAAGTTTAAAGGGATACTGCAAGATTCTGTTAATTAAGCTGTTTTTCTACTTAACCAAAACATACGCTACCATACCTGTTCACTTCCAGTCATTTCGCAAATGCTATTTAGCATTGGCTCACGAAACATCAAACTTCCAGAAAAATAGTAACCAGGGACCGTATCCAAAAAGCATCTCAAAAAAGGTCCTGGGAAGCCTGGTAAAACCTGTTTTAACCTGTTACTCCTACCCCCTACTTTTTCGAACATTCTGTTAAAAATCGCGCAACATTTCAGCGCTCATTCCAGGAATATAGTATATGCATATGATTAGTATGTGTGGATAGAAAACACTCAGACGTTTATAAAACTGGTTAAATCACGGCTGTGACTATAACAGAACGTGCGTTTCATCGAAAAGCGCAGGAAAATCTGATCACTGAAAATGGAAATATATATCCATCCGCCACTTCAACCCATTGATAAAGGCGAACCACAATAAATAGGGCTGAGGTTGCAATACCTACAGCTTCCACACGATGTCAACAGTCTTGTCATTTGCCTAGGCTTTGTTTCTTGGTCAAACGAAGAAGAGACAAGCCATTTGTTCAGGTCTCCGACCGGATATTTTGGTTGAGATTTACCCGGACATTATTTCCAGACGGACAGCTAAAGAATATACATCGCCTCGTGATCAATTTGATCGCTTATTAACGTGTACTAATACCTAAAGTTGCATTACAAAAGTATTTCGAAGTGTTTTGTGAAAGTTTATCGTCGACTTTTTTAATTTAAAAAAATGTAGTTTACCAAACAAGATGAGCCTTGTGTAGTGTATATCCACTAGGGGGAGCCAGAGAAGCCACTTCTGCAGACTAGTCCAATGACTGGTGCAGTCTTCGTCAGGGCTAGGGCTCATCAACAAATGAACCTTTTCTGTTGCCAAGGTAAACACGTACTCCATCACACTTCGTCTTTTATGAAGATATGTCAGTGTGAACTCTCAAATCTGATTTCCATTCTTTTTTTATATTTGTATTTCACCTTTATTTAACCAGGTAGGCTAGTTGAGAACAAGTTCTCATTTGCAACTGCGACCTGGCCAAGATAAAGCATAGCAGTGTGAACAGACAACACAGAGTTACACATGGAGTAAACAATTAACAAGTCAATAACACAGTAGAAAAAAAGGGGAGTCTATATACAATGTGTGCAAAAGGCATGAGGAGGTAGGCGAATAATTACAATATTGCAGATTAACACTGGAGTGATAAATGATCAGATGATCAGGTACAGGTAGAGATATTGGTGTGCAAAAGAGCAGAAAAGTAAATAAATAAAAACTGTGAGGATGAGGTAGGTGAAAATGGGTGGGCTATTTACCAATAGATTATGTACAGCTGCAGCGATCGGTTAGCTGCTCAGATAGCTGATGTTTGAAGTTGGTGAGGGAGATAAAAGTCTCCAACTTCAGCGATTTTTGCAATTCGTTCCAGTCACAGGCAGCAGAGTACTGGAACGAAAGGCGGCCGAATGAGGTGTTGGCTTTAGGGATGATCAGTGAGATACACCTGCTGGAGCGCGTGCTACGGATGGATGTTGCCATCGTGACCAGTGAACTGAGATAAGGCGGAGCTTTACCTAGCATGGCCTTGTAGATGACCTGGAGCCAGTGGGTCTGGCGACGAATATGTAGTGAGGGCCAGCCGATTAGAGCATACAGGTCGCAGTGGTGGGTAGTATAAGGTGCTTTAGTGACAAAACGGATGGCAATGTGATAAACTGCATCCAGTTTGCTGAGTAGAGTGTTGGAAGCTATTTTGTAGATGACATCACCGAAGTCGAGGATCGGTTGGATAGTCAGTTTTACTAGGATAAGCTTGGCAGCGTGAGCGAAGGAGGCTTTGTTGCGGAATAGAAAGCAGACTCTTGATTTGATTTTCGATTGGAGATGTTTGATATGGGTCTGGAAGGAGAGTTTGCAGTCTAGCCAGACACCTAGGTACTTATAGGTGTCCACATATTCAAGGTCGGAACCATCCAGTGTGGTGATGCTAGTCGGGCATGCGGGTGCAGGCAGCGATCGGTTGAAAAGCATGCATTTGGTTTTACTAGCGTTTAAGAGCAGTTGGAGGCCATGGAAGGAGTGCTGTATGGCATTGAAGCTCGTTTGGAGGTTAGATAGCACAGTGTCCAATGACGGGCCTAAAGTATATAGAATGGTGTCGTCTGCGTAGAGGTGGATCAGGGAATCGCCCGCAGCAAGAACAACATCATTGATATATACAGAGAAAAGAGTCGGCCCGAGAATTTAAACCTGTGGCACCCCCATAGAGACTGCCAGAGGACCGGACAGCATGCCCTCCGATTTGACACACTGAACTCTGTCTGCAAAGTAATTGGTGAACCAGGCAAGGCAGTCATCCGAAAAACCGAGGCTACTGAGTCTGCCGATAAGAATCTGGTGATTGACAGAGTCGAAAGCCTTGGCAAGGTCGATGAAGACGGCTGCACAGTACTGTCTTTTATCGATGGCGGTTATGATGTCGTTTAGTACCTTGAGTGTGGCTGAGGTGCACCCGTGACCGGCTCGGAAACCAGATTGCATAGCGGAGAAGGTACGGTGGGATTCGAGATGGTCAGTGACCTGTTTGTTGACTTGGCTTTCGAAGACCTTAGATAGGCAGGGCAGAATGGATATAGGTCTGTAATAGTTTGGGTCCAGGGTGTCTCCCCCTTTGAAGAGGGGGATGACTGCAGCAGCTTTCCAATCCTTGGGGATCTCAGACGATATGAAAGAGAGGTTGAACAGGCTGGTAATAGGGGTTGCGACAATGGCGGCGGATAGTTTCAGAAATAGAGGGTCAAGCCCAGCTGATTTATACGGGTCCAGGTTTTGCAGCTCTTTCAGAACATCTGTTATCTGGATTTGGGTTAAGGAGAACCTGGAGAGGCTTGGGCGAGGAGCTGCGGGGGGCGGAGCTGTTGGCCGAGGTAGGAGAGGCCAGGCGGAAGGCATGGCCAGCCGTTGAGAAATGCTTGTTGAAGTTTTCGATAATCATTGATTTGTCGGTGGTGACCGTGTTCCCTAGCCTCAGTGCAGTGGGCAGCTGGTGCTCTTGTTCTCCATGGACTTCACAGTGTCCCAGAACTTTTTGGAGTTGGAGCTACAGGATGCAAACTTCTGCCTGAAGAAGCTGGCCTTAGCTTTCCTGACTGTCTGCGTGTATTGGTTCCTGACTTCCCTGAACAGTTGCATATCGCAGGGACTGTTCGATACTATTGCAGTCCGCCACAGGATGTTTTTATGCTGGTCGAGGGCAGTCAGGTCTGGAGTGAACCAATAGCTGTATCTGTTCTTAGTTCTGCATTTTTTGAACGGAGCATGCTTATCTAAAATGGTGATGAAGTTACTCTTAAAGAATGACCAGGCATCCTCAACTGACGGGATGAGGTCAATGTCCTTCCAGCATACCCGGGCCAGGTCGATTAGAAAGGCCTGCTCACAGAAGTGTTTTAGGGAGCGTTTGACAGTGATGAGGGGTGGTCGTTTGACTGCGGCACCGTAGCGGTTACAGGCAATGAGGCAGTGGTCGCTGAGATCCTGGTTGAAGACAGCGGAGGTGTATTTGGAGGGCCAGTTGGTCAGGATGACGTCTATGAGGGTGCCCTTGCTTACAGAGTTAGGGTTGTACCTGGTGGGTTCCTTGATGATTTGTGTGAGATTGAGTGCATCTAGCTTAGATTGTAGGACTGCCGGGATGTTAAGCATATCCCAGTGTAGGTCACCTAACAGAACAAACTCTGAAGCTAGATGGGGGGCAATCAATTCACAAATGGTGTCCAGGGCACAGCTGGGAGCTGAGGGGGGTCGGTAGCAGGCGGCAACAGTGAGAGACTTATTTCTGGAGAGAGTAATTTTCAGAATTAGTAGTTCGAACTGTTTGGGTATGGACCTGGAAAGTATGACATTACTTTGCAGGCTATCTCTGCAGTAGACTGCAACTCCTCCCCCTTTGGCAGTTCTATCTTGACGGAAGATGTTATAGTTGGGTATGGAAATCTCTGAATTTTTGGTGGCCTTCCTGAGCCAGGATTCAGACACGGCAAGGACATCAGGGTTAGCAGAGTGTGCTAAAGCAGTGAGTAAAACAAACTTAGGGTGGAGGCTTCTGATGTTGACATGCATGAAACCAAGGCTTTTTCGATCACAGAGGTCAACAAATGAGGGTGCCTGGGGACATGCAGGGCCTGGGTTTACCTCCACATCACCCGCGGAACAGAGAAGGAGTAGTATGAGGGTGCGGCTAAAGGCTATCAAAACTGGTCGCCTAGAGCGTTGGGGACAGAGAATAAGAGGAGCAGGTTTCTGGGCATGGTAGAATATATTCAGGGCATAATGCGCAGACAGGGGTATGGTGGGGTGCGGGTACGGCTGAGGTAAGCCCAGGCACTGGGTGATGATGAGAGAGGTTTTATCTCTGGACATGCTGGTTGTAATGGGTGAGGTCACCGCATATGTGGGAGGTGGGACAAAGGAGGTATCAGGGGTATGAGGAGTGGGACTAGGGGCTCCATTGTGAACTAAAACAATGATAACTAACCTGAGCAACAGTATACAAGGCATATTGACATTTGAGAGAGACATACAGCGAGGCATACAGTAATCACAGGTGTTGAATTGGGAAAGCTAGCTAAAACAGTGGGTGAGACAACAGCTACTCAGCTAGCATAACAACAGCAGGTAAAATGGCATTGACTAGGCAACGGGGCCGACAGATAAATCAAACAAGCAGAATGGAGTACCGTGATTAATGGACAGTCCAGCGTGCATCAGCTATGTAGCCAAGTGATCAGAGTCCAAGGGCAGCGGTGGATGGGGCAGGGGGGCTGGACTGGCGAGTGTTATCCAGGTTTTAAAAAACTAACAATGACTAAATAGCTTGTAGCTAGTTAGCTTGTTCGCTTCTGGAGGTTCTTGAGTATGTTCTAAAAATAAAAATAATAGCGATTCCGTATCATATTGGGTGAGGCAGGTTTCCGGAAGGTATAAACAAATTTTAAAAATCGGGAAGAGATAGAAAGTACATATGGGCCACTGCGATGCAGACGGTTAGCAGGCCTGTTAACAGATAAGCAGGCCGGGGAAAACAAGGTAGTAGTTAGCGGACCTGGGCTAAACAAGCTAGCAGTTAGCATGTCGAATTAGCAAGCAAGGAGATAGCGAGGGCTAGAGAGTTAGCCTTTGGAGGACGTCGCGATGGGGTGAGTCTGTTTATTCCTCTTCATGCAGTGACATCGATAGACCGGTCGTGGATCCGGGTATAGAAGCCCAGGAGTATGCTAGGAACACAGGAGCTCTGGCCGGGCTAGCTTCAAGCTACGTGGGTGGAAACGCTAGCCAGGAGTAATCAACCAGGGTTGCGGTTTAGCTCGATAGCTAGTTGTGAAGATCCAGCTGAAAAAAAAAAAATGTTCCGTTTGCGGAGGGAATCCGGGGATAAAAAATAAATAGGTCCGTTATGCTCTGGTTAGCGTCGCGTTGTTCGAACTGGCGAGATCTTTCCGAGCTAAAGGTTAGCTGATGACCGCTAGCATAGCTGGTGGTTAGCTGGCTAGCTTCAGTTGAGGGGTTCCGGTTCCGAAGTAAATATAAATACTTTAGAAAAAGTAGCTACATTGGGTGAGGCGGATTGCATTAGAGTATTTGGAAGCTTAGGTTTAGCAAAATGTTTTTAAAGATATGCGAAGAAAAATATCTAAAACGAAAAAGAGATGATATTTACAGATATTTACAGCTGATATTTACAGAGAGACGATACGACAGGATGACTTACTGCTACGCCATCTTGGATCATTCTGTGATCTTAGCCAGATCAGGATGTTGTGGGTTTAGCGTTCAGGCCTATTTGATAAGACCTAGCCACCAACATCTGCAGGTGTAGCAGGTGTAGCAGTGAAGATACTACACCGTGACCTTGTTGCCTTGTCAGAGACTAGAACCAGCATTGATTATTTTGTATTCTATGCCTTTTTTATTTTGGTCTGCCAGAGAGTAGGCTATTTTCATTCTTCACTGATGCATTAGGGCTGTTGTCTGAAGAGTAATACCCAACATTTTATTTTAGGTGTCCTCCCGTTCACCACTGCCCTTTACGCTGAATCAGTCTCTTATCTGCACTAGGATTTATCTGCTGATAGCAAACTTAAACCTTTTTGTTGCTGTTTACCCCAACACAGAGAAGCCTAGTCAGTATTGTGATCCTGCAGCCTCTTTTGTTTTTGAGCTGTTCAGGAGGAAGACCTGTCTGGTAAGTGATGTAGCCTGTGATGTGAAAGCTGGTGAGGAGGAGAAAGCCCTCGTTCCAAATAAGGATGTAGAGTCGAGGAAGGAGATGCTGTTGGTAGAATCTTACCTTGTCAGCAGTTTTGATACAGTACGCCCAGTGCTGCTTTTCAGATAATTTACTGATCTCAGGCCTGTAGAGAAAAATGAAAAACTAGGCTGTGTGTTGTAATGCAGTAAATTATGCAGTATATAGGACTTTTAAATTAACTTTATACATCTGTCACTCACACAAATGCACACATTTGAATTCTTGACAATGTTATTTATCCTAGTGACATCCTCAGTGAGTGTATTGTTCTGGTTTGATGCCTATTTGGACTATGATGTGAAGGCTAAACTTTCTGTGAGTTTATTAATCTGATATACTAAGAATGCCAGCCAAAGGCCTTCCCACGCTGTAAATCAGATTGTCTTTTACGATTATTACGTCACACTGTGCGATGTTACCAAATTACAATCTTGTTATCAACCTGGCCAGATGGTACATTTTTCTTCCGTTCTGTCATCACATTCTGCGATTGGCTTGTGAGGCTATGTCAACCAATGTAGGCTACGTCAACTGCAGAGGTGTATTTAATCTGCGTATGTGCCAGCGCCAGCAGCTGAGACTGCAATATCCTACAGTATGTGCAGGCCTTTAGGGACCTTATATATTCTCATTTTGACATAGTTTTTCTGTATCTGTTTTAGGTTTTGACATTTGGAGGCCTTCGGCAGACCTTCGCTCTTCGGCAGACCCACTCGGACCCAGATAATGGGCACAACCTGGGCAGGAGCGGCCGACCGATGATGACACTCTGCTGCACTGTGAACAGCCATGTTCTCGTCCAAGGCGTTTCCCAGAAGGGTCTCCCCTCTCCGACACTGTGCTTACATAGGTCAGGAATACAACTACATCATACAAAAGGAATGATGGCATGGACTTGTCTGAACTATGGCACACCTGCAGGATAAAGGTGAGGTCCCCCGACATCTGATACCAAAAGCAAAACCAAGATCAAGTAGATCTACATTTTATAAGGAAAAAACAAGTCGATGAACAACTGATGGTTTAGTGTCCACACTTTCACCATGTTGACGAGGTTGCACCATGGCTGCTGATTCCTGTAGACTAGTAGACTCTCCGGTGCGGCACTGAGTCCAGTGACCCTAACCCATGATGCAGCGTAACGGTGGCGGGGTGGGGGCTGGTGGCCAGCCGTGGGTGTTGCGGCGCGTGCGCCTCACTTGGCTCAGCTTCATGCTCTTCTTCATCCTGGTCTTCTTCCCGCTCATTGCCCACTACTACCTCACCACCATCGACGAGGCAGGCGGCCCCGACAAGCGCATCTTCGGCCCTCGGCCCGGCGGTGAGCTGTGCGAAGCCAAGCACGTGCAGGACCTGTGCCGCATCCGCGAGTCGGTCAGCGAGGAGCTGCTTCAGCTGGAGGCCAAGCGGCAGGAGCTGAACGGGGAGATCGTCCGACTCAACCTGCGTATCGAAGCGTGCAAGCGTAGCATCGACAGTGCCAAACAGGACCTGCTGCAGTTGAAGAACGTTATCAGCCAGACGGAGCACTCATACAAGGAGCTGATGGCCCAGAACCAGCCCAAGCTCTCGCTTCCCGTGAGGTTATTACCTGACAAGGACGACCCAGGACTACCCCCGCCCAAGTCTGCCCACGTCTGCCACCTGCGCTCCTGCTTCGACTACGCCCGCTGCCCGATGACCTCGGGCTTCCCTGTGTACGTCTACGACACGGCCTCCTACCCCTGGGGTGAGTCTCTGGACCCGCTGGTCAGGCAGGCCTTCGCCACCTCGGTGAAGAGCAGCATCTACGTGACGGACAACCCCAGCATCGCCTGTCTGTATGTGGTGCTGGTGGGGGAGCTGCAGGAGTCTCCTTCCTCCCCCCTCCCGGCCCCCTCAGCGCTGGAGAAGCAGCTGAAGGCTTTGCCGTACTGGAGGTCTGACGGACACAACCATCTTCTGGTCCACCTTTCCAGGAAGTCCATGACACAGAACTTCCTGTACAATGTGAGCACGGGCCGGGCGGCAGTGGCTCAGTCCACCTTTCTTGAGCAGCAGTACCGCGAGGGCTTTGACCTGGTGGTGTCCCCACTGGTTCACGCCCTCTCTGAGCCCAACTTCCTGGAGGTGCCACCCCAGGTGCCCGTCAAGAGGAAGTACCTGTTTACCTTCCAGGGCGAGAGAGTGGAGTCTCTGAGGAGCAGCCTGCAGGAGGGGCCGCCTCAGTCCTTTGAGGAGGAGATGGAGGGAGACCCGCCAGCCGACTACGACGATCGCATCATCGGAACGCTTAAGGCAGTGCAGGACAGCCGCCTGGACCGGGTGCTGGTGGAGTTCACCTGTAAGAGCCCGCAGCCCAGCCTGCCCACAGAGTGGGCCCTGTGTGGGGAGAGGGAGGAGCGGCTAGAGGTCCTTAAGGCCTCCACCTTTGCCTTGGTCATCTCCCCCGGAGACGGTCAACTGATGGCCTCAGCGGGCAACGGCATGAGGCTGTTTGAGGCCCTGGAGGTGGGGGCCATCCCTGTGGTACTAGGAGATCATGCCAGGCTGCCCTACCATCAGCTGGTCCACTGGAGCGAGGCGGCCATTATGGTGCCCAAGCCCCGCATCACCGAGCTGCACTTCCTGCTACGCAGCCTATCAGACAATGACCTGCTGGCCATGCGGCGGCAGGGCCGCTTCCTGTGGGAAACCTACTTCTCTACCTCAGAGAACGTCCTGGGCACAATTCTGGCTAGCGTCCGGACCCGCATCCAGGTGCCCCCCGCGCCCATCCACGAGGAACCTGCCCAGGAGATCCCCCACAAGGCGGGCAAGATGGCGGGCACGGACGCTAACATGGGCGACAATGGCGACCTGGACCTGGGTCCCGTGGAGACGGAGCCACCCTACGCCTCACCACGCTTCCTTCGAAACTTCACCTACACAGCATCCGACACCTACCAGACCTGGAACCGCGCCCCGGGGCCTTTCCACCTCTTCCCTCACACGCCGCTGGACCCGGTGCTGCCCTCAGAGGCCAAGTTCCTGGGTTCGGGCACGGGCTTCCGCCCCATTGGCAGTGGCACGGGTGGCTCGGGGAAGGAGTTTCAGGCAGCGCTGGGTGGGAACGTGCCCCGGGAGCAGTTCACCGTGGTCATGCTGACCTATGAGAGAGAGGAGGTTCTGATGAACTCCCTGGAGAGGCTCAACGGGCTGCCTTACCTCAACAAGGTGGTGGTGGTGTGGAACTCCCCCAAGCCTCCTTCAGACGACCTGCTGTGGCCAGACATCGGCCTGCCCATCGTGGTGAGTACCTTCCACCTTCGCTGAATACCAAACATACCCCTGCTGCTTAGTGCTCTCACTGCTCAGAATGAACAATATTATTGAATGGGAGAGAATACTCTGAAATGCAAAAAGTGTAACCTCAACCTGTGATGTGGTGCAGCAGTCTGAGGCTGTGTGTCTGAGAGAGTGCGCTCTAGTACATCAGACTAGCTCCTGAAGCTGATTTGATCTGCTCTCCCTGCTTCGCTTTGAAGCTTTTCCCTACAGGTCTGCAGGCCAGCCAGTCAAAATACACCCACTGATATAAAAGGAAATAGAACATGTTTAGTCCACAGAAAAGGTCTGGCTTTTATAGTAGTTGAGAAGTTAAACAGAATATTCAAGAACCCCAAATGACACAGCCTGTGGGCGAGATTCCCTCTCTGCAGGGCGTTGTGATGGGATGATAGTTGAATGATCTTGAATTAATAGCCTAATTGGTTGACACATTTTAAAATCCTCTTAAATATTTATTGTTAATGGACATACGGCAAGGTAGCCTGGTGGTTAGAGCGTTGGACTAGTAACCGAAAGGTTGCAAGTTCAAATCCCAGAGCTGACAAGGTACAAATCTGTCGTTCTGCCCCTGAACAGGCAGTTAACCCACTGTTCCTAGGCCGTCATTGAAAATAAGAATTTATTCTTAACTGACTTGCCTAATAAAATAAAGAGTGGTTAGTCTAAGAATGTTGTTGAGAAAGGGGGGCTGAGTGGTTTGGCCCATGGTTTACTACCCTGTGCTCTAGGCCTACTTTAATGACATTCCACATTAGGACTCAAACACTGTTTTTGCTCTGCACTGGAAGTCCTCTATTTTGAAAATGTGACTGCTGGCATGCACACATTATTGGGATTGTATTACAAATGAACTAATAAACAAAATACTAAAATCAGTCTTTGCTCTAACACAAGTTAGCGATGGCTCCAGAAAATACCTTCAACTTCCTTCAAACTGCACACAGAGACATAAAAATGGTATCCATGAGTTCATCCCTGAGTTAATTTGACTCTGTGGAAGTAGACAAAAGGGCCAAGATGTTGCACTATCCCTTTAACATGCCTCCTGTCCTGCAGGTGGTGCGCACGGAGAAGAACAGCCTCAACAACCGGTTCCTGCCCTGGGACGTCGTGGAGACGGAAGCCATCTTGTCCATCGACGACGACGCCCACCTCCGCCACGACGAGATCATGTTTGGGTTCAGGTCAGTGAGGGGGGGGGGTGGGGGGGGTCTGTGTTGGGACCAGTCATTAGATCCAAAGTTCTTTGGAAAAAGAAAGTGCCATATGTTTTGTGTTTAATAGATTTATAAAGATACATTTTTCTTTGGAACCCAGCAGGCAGATTATCTGTCTACATATAATGACAAATGTGTGAATTGACACTTATTCCAAAATATTTTTTTAAACTCTAACATTCAGAGAGCTAATATCAATACAATGCATGTCAGTCTCTCTTGGCTAGATGTAGAGGAGAGACTGACTGCATCACTTCTTGTTTTTATAAGAAACATTGTTCAATTCAAAATGTTTGCATAATCAACTTACATACAGCACTGACACACACACTTACCCCACCGGACATGCCACCAGGGGTCTTGTCACAGTCCCAAAATCGAGAACAATAAAAAATAAACCTTCAGTATTATATAGAGCCATGATTGCGTGGAACTCCTTTCCATCGAAAATATTGTGTGTATGTACTGATATGTAGGTTGTGTGGGATGTTTTACATTTATGTAGTTCTGTCCTTGAGCTGTTCTTGTCTATTAATGTCCTGTATTATTTCATGCTTTGTGTGGACCCCAGGAAGAGTAGCTGCTGCAACAGCTCGTGCGGATCCTAATAAAATACCAAATACCAACCCACACTGACATTGAAAAGCATTTGAAGCACAGAATATACCACACAAAACAAACACATCTCACTGACCCTGACAGATCAACAAGAGAAAAATGGACCATGTTGAATTTTCAAGCACCACCCGAGCTAGACTTGCCTCACCTTGAATATATACAGTGCATTCGGAAAGTATTCAGACCATTTACTCAGTACTTTGTTGAAGCACCTTTACAGTGATTACAGCCTCGAGTCTTGGGTATGGCGCTACAAGCTTGGCACACCTGTACTGGGGGAGTTTCTCTCATTTTCTTCTGTAGATCCTCTCAAGCTCTGTCATGTTGGATGGGGAGTGTCGCTGCACAGCTATTTTCAGGTCTCTCCAGAAATGTTCGGTCGGGTTCAAGTCCTGGCTCTGGCTGGGCCACTCAAGGACATTCAGAGACTTGTCCTGAAGCCACTCCTGCGTTGTCTTGGCTGTGTGCTTAGGGTTGTTGTCCTGTTGGAAGGTGAACCTTTGCCCCAGTCTGAGGTCCTGAGTTTTCTGGAGCAAGTTTTTAATCAAGGATCTCTCTCTACTTTGCTGCATTCATCTTTCCCTCGATCCTGACAAGTCTCCCAGTTCTTGCCGCTGAAAGATATCCCCACAGCATGATCCTGCCACCACCGTGCTTCACCGTAGGGATGGTGCCAGGTTTCCTCCAGACGTTTCCTTGATCAGACCAGCGAATCTTGTTTCTCATGATCTGTGAGTACTTTAGGTACCTTTTGTCAAACTCCAAGGCGGGCTGTCATGTGCCTTTTACTGAGGAGTTGCTTCCGCGTATCCACTCTAACGTAAAGGCCTGATTGGTGGAGTGCTGCAGAGATGGTTGTCCTTCTGGAAAATTCTCCCATCTCCACAGCGGAACTCTGGAGCTCTGTCAGAGTGACCATCTGGTTCTTGGTCACCTCCCTGACCAAGGTCTTTCTCCCCTGATTGCTCAGTTTGGCCGGGCGGCCAGCTCTAGGGAGAGTCTTGGTGGTTCCAAACTTGTTCCATTTAAGAACAACGGAGGCCACTGTGTTCTTGGGGACCTTCAATGCTGCAGACATATTTTGGTACCCTTCCTCAGATCTGTGCCTTGACACAATCCTGTCTCGGAGCTCTATAGACAATTCCTTCGACCTTATGGCTTGTTTTTTGCTCTGACATGCATTGTCAACTAAGGGACCTTATATTGACGTGTGTGCCTTTCCAAATCATGTCCAATCAATTGAATTTACCACAGGTGGACTCCAATCAGGTTGTAGAAACATCTCAAGGATGATCAATGGAAACATGATGCACCTGAGCGGAGTATTTAATCATTTTTAGAATACGTCTGTAATTAAACAAAAAAAATGCTTTCCGAATGCACTGTAATACCATATGTAAAACTACGTTCTTGGATAAAAATAAACAACAAAATGGCCATGCTAGGGAAATGTAACCCCTCCCAAATCCATAGACGGCGCTCTACATGCAATGACTGAACATATTTTCACAAAATATTAACCATATTTTGAAACTATGCATTGTTTACATTCTTGCTTTTCTTAAACAATGGAGAAATAAAACCTCAGCCTATATTTTGGGTTATGATAAAGACATGTTATGCTATGTCCCTCAGACATTTATAAGTTACATTCTTCAAGGATCAATGGTTAAATATCAAGCATTTAATTTACTATTGAACAGCTTTAAATCCCAGGCTGTAGCTTTAAGTACCGTTTAAAGCCTAAGTGGGGACTTGTGATTATGTGAACAGCACTCTGTGCATCATCTAAAGGTTAGCCACTGCAGCATGTCCGGGCAGGCAAAATGCTGCACTGTATGAATGGTGTCATTTGTCATGAATTATCCTGAACTCTCCTGGAATGTTTCTCCTCACCTTGAACTCTCCTGGAATGTTTCTCCTCACCTAGAACTCTCCTGGAATGTTTCTCCTCACCTTGAACTCTCCTGGACTGTTTCTCCTCACCTAGAACTGTCCTGGAATGTTTCTCCTCACCTTGAACTCTCCTGGAATGTTTCTCCTCACCTAGAACTCTCCTGGACTGTTACCCCATCATCTAGAACTCTCCTGGAATGTTTATCCTCACCTAGAACTCTCCTGGAATGTTTCTCCTCACCTAGAACTCTCCTGGAATGTTTATCCTCACCTAGAACTCTCCTAGAATGTTTATCCTCACCTAGAACTCTCCTGGAATGTTTATCCTCACCTAGAACTCTCCTAGAATGTTTATCCTCACCTAGAACTCTCCTGGACTGTTACCCCATCATCTAGAACTCTCCTGGAATGTTTCTCCTAACTTAGAACTCTCCTGGAATGTTTATCCTCACCTAGAACTCTCCTGGAATGTTTCTCCTCACCTAGAACTCTCCTGGAATGTTTATCCTCACATAGAACTCTCCTAGAATGGTTATCCTCACATAGAACTCTCCTGGACTGTTACCCCATCATCTAGAACTCTCCTGGAATGTTTCTCCTAACTTAGAACTCTCCTGGAATGTTTCTCCTCACCTAGAACTCTCCTGGAATGTTTATCCTCACCTAGAACTCTCCTAGAATGTTTATCCTCACCTAGAACTCTCCTGGAATGTTTATCCTCACCTAGAACTCTCCTAGAATATTTATCCTCACCTAGAACTCTCCTGGACTGTTACCCCATCATCTAGAACTCTCCTTGAATGTTTCTCCTAACTTAGAACAACCGCTCCACTGGGAATTTATAAAGCATGCATGTAATGAGAATGTGCTAGATCGCCAAGGAAAAGGTCTGATGTTTGATAGGAGTATATACTTGACGTGTGTGCACTTATGGAGAATTCCTCTGTTCACCAGAAGAAGAAATGTAGGTAACTCCAGAAGAGGTGTGTGTGCATGCAGAGAGGACACCCCCTCAGAGATGAGGGTGGGTGCAGTGTGTGGGAGAGAAGCGAATGCACAACACATACCTCTATACAGCTCTTCTCCTTGTAGATTGCTGTCTTTGCTGATGAGCTGTAGAGACCGTGTTGTCAGCTAAATCATTTTCATTATAGGCCTTCATGTACAGTGCAATATGTATATATTGTGGTCACATTTTGATGAAATTCTCCGCTCATTCCCCCCTGTATAATGCTGACTTTTCCTCTACATAATTGAATAAAACTGTATAAGTCTGGTTGGTATCAGAGTATGGTTAGTAACTGTATAACAGTCTGGTTTGTATCAAAGTATGGTTAGTAACTGTATAACAGTCTGGTTGGTATCAGAGTATGGTCAGTCATCGTGTTTCTCTATGTGTCGTTGTGTTGAACAGACTGGTCAGTCATCGTGTTTCTCTATGTGTCGTTGTGTTTATCAGAGTGTGGTCAGTCATCGTGTTTCTCTATGTGTCGTTGTGTTTATCAGAGTGTGGTCAGTCATCGTATTTCTCTATGTGTCGTTGCGTTGAACAGACTGGTCAGTCATTGTGTTTCTCTATGTGTCGTTGTGTTAAACAGACTGGTCAGTCATTGTGTTTCTCTATGTGTCGTTGTGTTGAACAGACTGGTCAGTCATCGTGTTTCTCTACGTGTTGTTGTGTTGAACAGACTGGTCAGTCATCGTGTTTCTCTATGTGTCGTTGTGTTTATCAGAGTGTGGTCAGTCATCGTGTTTCTCTATGTGTCGTTGTGTTTATCAGAGTGTGGTCAGTCATCGTGTTTCTCTATGTGTCGTTGTGTTTATCAGAGTGGTCAGTCATCGTGTTTCTCTATGTGTCGTTGTGTTTATCAGAGTGTGGAGGGAGGCCAGGGACCGCATCGTGGGCTTCCCTGGGAGGTTCCATGCCTGGGACGTCAACCACCAGTCATGGCTCTATAACTCTAACTACTCCTGTGAACTGTCCATGGTACTGACGGGCGCCGCCTTCTTTCACAAGGTAAGTCCCCCCCCTCTCCCATCATTCAACCCTGTGACCCCTGACCTCTATGCGACATAACTCTGCTGCCAACTCGCCTGTCTTACTCATTCCAATGCTTCAAATGTTATGTGCCCTAATGAACATGACTCTGGTTGATCCTCTGCTGCAGTACTATGCGTACCTGTACTCGTACGTGATGCCCCAGGCCATCCGCGACATGGTGGATGAGTACATCAACTGTGAGGACATCGCCATGAACTTCCTGGTGTCGCATATCACCCGCAAGCCCCCTATCAAGGTCAGTGGGCCACGCATGCACACACACCCACACCGAACGTACACATTTTGAACACACACAGGTACTCTCAAAAACACACACACCCCGGGCCCTGCTGATTTATTTTTCTGCTCACTTAGACCGACCATTACTCAACCTGACATGTTCGTTATGCTGTTGTGAATTATAAATCAGAACACAGCGAGATTGAATTGTTGCCCTAAGCTTGTGTTTCCCTCTAAATCTATTTGCAAGACATTTCTGACTAGTATTTACAGATTTATGGCTAGTGGACTAATTATACCAACCGAGCCAAGTGGAAGTTGTGAGACCCTCAGTTTTAGCCCCTTTGATATACAGAGCCTTGATTCTGAGGTGTTTCTACGAATTAGTTTGGGAATTTAAGGACATGCTTTGATGGAGTGTGTAACTTGACAGGAATTCTCTGGTAGGAATTAGGCTGGTGAATAGTGCAGGTAGTGGAAGTAAACTCCTGTAACTAAGTGACTTGAATTTTTCTGGAAAATCAGCCTTAAGAGATGCAGTAAGCCTCCATCTTGTGTGTCGTGGACAATTACATTTGTCATTTTGCAGACACTCTTATCCAGAGGGCCTTTCAATTAGATCTGAAGTGCCTCTCTTCAGGGCACAGTGGCAGATTTTCACCGAGTCGACTCAGGGATTCTAATCAACGACCTTTCAGTTACTGGCCCAATAGCTTTCTGTGCTAGTATTCATTGACACACACTGAGTGTACAAAACATTAACAACACCTGCTCTTTCCATGACATACACTGACCAGGTGAAAGCTATGATCCCTTATTGATGTCACCTGTTAAATCTACTTCAATCAGTGTAGATGAAAGGGAGACAGGTTAAAGAAGGATGTTTAAGCCTTGAGACAATTGAGACATGGATTGTGTGTGTGTGCCGTTCAGAGGGTGAATTGGCTAGACAAAATATTTAAGTTCCTGTTGAACTGGGTATGGTACTAGGTGCCAGGCACACCTTTTTTTGTCAAGAACTGCAACGCTGCTGGGTTTTTCACCCTCAACAGTTTCCCGTATGTATCACCACCACCCAAAGGACATCCAGCCAACTTGACACAACTGTGGGAAGCATTGGAGTCAACATGGGCCAGCATCCCTGTGGAACAGTTTTGAGACCTTGTAGAGTCCATGCCCCAATGAATTGAGGTTGTTCTGAGGGCAAGGGGAGGTGCAACGCAATGCTTGGTATACTCCGTGTACGACCATATGTTACGACTGCATGTTCACAGTATCAACAGAGCAATAGAAGTGGTTGTTACATTGTAATTAGATATGTATACACACTCACACTGCTGTCTCACACACTCACACCCTGTCTCACACACTCACACCCTGTCTCACACACTCACACCCTGTCTCACACACTCACACCCTGTCTCACACACTCACACCCTGTCTCACACACTCACACCCTGTCTCACACACTCACACCCTGTCTCACACACTCACACCCTGTCTCACACACTCACACCCTGTCTCACACACTCACACACCCTGTCTCACACACTCACACCCTGTCTCACACACTCACCCTGTCTCACACCCACACCCTGTCTCACACACTCACACCCTGTCTCACACACTCACACCCTGTCTCACACACTCACACCCTGTCTCACACACTCACACCCTGTCTCACACACTCACACCCTGTCTCACACACTCACACCCTGTCTCACACACTCACACCCTGTCTCACACACTCACACCCTGTCTCACACACTCACACCCTGTCTCACACACTCACACCCTGTCTCACACACTCACACCCTGTCTCACACACTCACACCCTGTCTCACACACTCCCACCCTGTCTCACACACTCCCACCCTGTCTCACACACTCCCTCTCTCTCCCCATCTCAGGTGACATCTCGTTGGACATTCCGCTGCCCCGGCTGCCCGCAGGCCCTGTCGCATGACGACTCTCACTTCCACGAGCGCCACAAGTGCATCAACTTCTTTGTCAAGGTGTACGGCTACATGCCCTTACTCTACACGCAGTTCCGCGTGGACTCTGTGCTCTTCAAGACGCGTCTGCCCCACGACAAGACTAAGTGCTTCAAGTTCATCTAGCCCAGGGCTAGGCCCAGCTGAGAACGTTGGGCAGAACGGAGCTAGAGACTGAGGAACTCGGGCAGGACGGAAGAGAGAGCAGACAAGACTGGTTCTGAGAAAGAGGGAGGTTTTGGGATGAGGGCTTAAACCCAGGAATGGATCTAGGATGAATGAGACAGACCACACCTTCACTGGAAGCTGAGAAGAACTTCTGCCAATCAAGAAGCCTTTTCATTTTTTTTAAACGTAATTGTATTCTTCATCATGTCGTTCATGTGTGTTACATCATCAACTACTACATATTTCATTTAACTTGTTATGGGCCTGCAGAGAGAAAGAGGAGAGGACGCTGGCAACACTGCCTGTCCAAGGACAGTGACTTAACTTGACTCTGCAAGACAAACTCAAACTGGCATTGTAAACGGACTGGTTTTAAACTGACACAGGGAGAGAATGAGACAGTGGACTGTCACGTGGGCCAGCCCTGAGCTCCTGAATTACTAGCTAGACAACAGACTGGTTTTAAACTGACGCAGGGAGAGAATGAGACAGTGGACTGCCACGTGGGCCAGCCCTGAGCTCCTGAATTACTAGCTAGACAACGGACTGGTTTTAAACTGACACAGGGAGAGAATGAGACAGTGGACTGCCACGTGGGCCAGCCCTGAGCTCCTGAATTACTAGCTAGACAACGGACTGGTTTTAAACTGACACAGGGAGAGAATGAGACAGTGGACTGCCACGTGGGCCAGCCATGAGCTCCTGAATTACTAGCTAGACAACGGACTGGTTTTAAACTGACACAGGGAGAGAATGAGACAGTGGACTGCCACGTGGGCCAGCCCTGAGCTCCTGAATTACTAGCTAGACAATGGACTGGTTTTAAACTGACACAGGGAGAGAATGAGACAGTGGACTGCCACGTGGGCCAGCCCTGAGCTCCTGAATTACTAGCTAGACAACGGACTGGTTTTAAACTGACACAGGGAGAGAATGAGACAGTGGACTGCCACGTGGGCCAGCCCTGAGCTCCTGAATTACTAGCTAGACAACGGACTGGTTTTAAACTGACACAGGGAGAGAATGAGACAGTGGACTGCCACGTGGGCCAGCCCTGAGCTCCTGAATTACTAGCTAGACAAAAGGACTGGTTTTAAACTGACACAGGGAGAGATTGAGACAGTGGACTGTCACGTGGGCCAGCCCTGAGCTCCTGAATTGCTAGCTAGACATTTCACCCTTTGAGAGAGAAACAAAGGCATACCATTTGTCATTGCACAAATTGTTTTGTTTTTTGTCGTTTATTTTATATTTGTAAACTAATTTGACATGTATTTACTCTACTCTTGTATATGAAACCGTGAGAGAAGCACTGAAGGTCGCAGAAGTATTCTATTCAATGATCTTACTTTTTTTACATGGTGTTTAGTAGTGTAAATCTCCATGTGGGATGGTCAGTCGCCACCAGAACCTCTTGTTATTAGCTGACCCATAGAATCACTAGAATGGGTAAAGGCCCTCAGACCGTGTCAATTTCACGGTAGATTATATTTCTATGGGCAGACCTAAACTAAGCTAGAAAGTGGTCTTTGTCATTCTGTCTTTAAATGACCTCAGATGGAGACTACAGGACCATTATGCCACAAGTTCTACAAGTTTACCAGAAAAATCTGTAAAATATTCATAGGAAACTGTATTAGTTGGAATGCCATTACCTAACACGTTCATTAAGCCTACAGCAGACTACATTGGTGTAAAGTCAGACCTTGGCTTTTTTCTGACTTTTTGGATGTTAGTGATATTGGTCTACCAATGGTTATTGTTAAATGTCTGAGTAGTCCTAATTAAGTGTTCAGTAATGGAGTAGGGTGACGTTGCCCCTAGATGCAGATCTTGGGTCAGTTTTTAACTTCTCCCACTAATGGTTAATGTTAGGATTGGAGAGGGGAAGCTGATTCCAGATCTGGACCTAGGGGAAACTTCCCGCAGGAGCATCAATTGTACAAGGAATTGAAAAATAAGCTTATTTCGACTGAAGATGTTTTGGTGTTTCTGTCTCTCATCATCACGGTCCAATCATGTCAAAGGTTACAGTTTCATTCAGTTTGAAAAGGAGCTTCTTCTCTGTACAGCGTCTCCATGTCGGTCCCTCAAGTTTCATTTCATAACGATTTCATGCTCAATGAATGTTTTTTTTTGCCAAATAGGTACGATGTTATAAGCTGAAAAACAGCACAATGTTTTGTAAAGTGCACAATGCAGTCTGGTACCCCCCCGTTAGACGGTACTCTTCCACCTTGGCCACCCCTCCCCAAAAAAAATAGGTCCCCCCGCTATGAAAATGGCAGCGCCCGCCCTTGTACTATGCAGCCCTTATTACTTAATGTACTTTGACCTTTTCTGGCTTCATTCCATTCATTTGACTGGATGATATAAACTAACAATGCAACCTTTATTTGAGATGATTCAGGAGAGATGACAACACTGTTGATCAGAAAACAGGATCGGACTTACTCTGGGAGGCTACTTTTATAGAACTCAACATTATCGCCCCACATATACTTTCTGTATATTTATTTAATTGAATATATTAAATGGATCTTCTAAGGCTTGCTTCTAAAGGGTTTTGTGAATAGAAATGACTGCAATAAAATGGAATGTGATCTTGGCCATTAGCTCTCAGACAACGGAACCTGCTCCCCCGACTGACCCGGCATCAGTGCGCCCCATTACAACACTAACGAAAACCAAATCAAGTGTTATTTGTGACATGCTTTGTAAAGAACTGGTGTAGTCTAACAGTGAAATGCTTACTTACCCTTCCCAACAATGTAGAGAGAACAATAGAACGATAATAACACAAGGAATAAATCCACAATGAGTAAAGATAACTTGGCTTTATACACGGGGCACCAGTACGGAGTTGATGTGCAGGGGAATGAGGTATTTGAGGTAGATATGTACATATAGGTAGGGATTAAGTGACTTGGTAATAGGATAGATAATAAGCACTAGCAGCAGCGTATGTGATGAGTCAAGAGTTGATGCAAAAGGGGGTCAGTGCAGATAGTTTGGGTAGCTATTTGGTTCACTATTTAGCAATCTTAAGGTTTGGGGGTAGAAGCTGTTCAGGGTTCTATTGGTTTCAGACTTGGTGCATAGGTACCGCTTGTCTATGACTTGGGTGGCTGAAGTCTGACAATTTTTTAGGGCCTTCCTCTGACACCACCTGTTATTGAGGTCTGGGATGGCAGGAAGTTCAGCCCCAGTGATTTACTGGGCCTCACGCACTGTAGCGCCTTGCGGTTGGATGCTAAGCGGTTGCCATATCAAGTGATGGTGCAGCCAGTCAAGATGGTGCAGCTGTAGAACTTTATGAGGATCTGAGGGCCCATGCTGAATCTTTTCATCCTCCTGAGGGGGAAGAGGTGTTGTCGTACCTTCTTCACGACTGTGTTGGTGTGTTTGGACCATGTTAATTCCTTAGTGATGTGGATGCCGAGGAACGAGACGCTCTCAACCCGCTCCGCTACAGCGGAGTGCTACGGGGCGAAAGTGATTTAGACGGGTTACCTTGGCATTCTTGGACACAGGGTCTATGGTGGTCTGCTTGAAACATGTAGGTATTACAGACTGGGTCCTGGAGAGGTTGTTGCTCTTTGTTCCCGTCCTGTGAACCCATCTGCCCCCGCGGTGAATATTAATCTGTTTAAAGGTCTTACTCACATCGGCTATGGCGAACGAAATCAAACAGTCGTCCGGAACAGCTGGTGCTCTCGTGCATTCCTCTAGGCGAGCATTTCGCTCGTCTGGTAGACTTCCGTTACTAGGCAGCTCATTGTAATCCTTGGATGTGGCAGAGCTTGCAAACGATCGAGTATCAGAACCGGTGTAGTAGGATTCGATTTTAGTCCTGTATCGAGGCTTTGCCTGGTTGACGGCTCGTCAGAGGTCATAGTGGGATTTAGTGTCCCTGCTCCTTGAAAGCAGTATCTCGATGTGGCATTGACTGCACGTTGTAAAATTTGCCCTAAAATGCAGGCCTGGGATCAGCTCTAGCCTGCACCAATCTTAACCGGATCATTTCAGGTGAAAAGCAAAACTGATCTGAGATCAGGACTTTGAGACAACAACAGACTGGGTATGTGCTCAGTTAAACCGGTTTTATTACTCTGGGTCAATCCATTTGCAATAAGGTGCAGTAGCTTCAGTTTGAGCTCCCGATTTTGCCTGCATAATTACCTGGCTCACAGACTTCTGACATTTCCTGCGGCAGGGAGGGGTCTGGTCGGGTGACATCTCACACAGTGCTTTGAAAGTCCCACCTCCATCCTTCCCCTTTCAGTTTTCTTCGGAGCCAGTGGCACAGGAGGTATTGCCGTGGCAACAAGCAAGGAAAGAGGGCCAGGAAAAAGCAGACACTCGTTCCTTTAGCCAGGTGTTTAAGTGTTCTGAAACTGTGCTCCTGTGACTGTCCCTCACCCAACCCTGGGTCTTGTTCATTATACACCAAACAGACTGAAGCAGAGGGAATATATGGATTTAGTCCAATAAGAAAGGCTTGTTTTGATTTATTTACAACACTAAAGCTGTTTGCTTGTGTTCGCTAATGAATATGACCCTTGACTAGCACCTGCAACTACTACTGCCAGCCCTGTTCTGTACCAGACTGACCAATGATGACAGGGTAAAACAAACCATTGAAGGCCAAACATGGAATTAAAGTTGGTTAAAAACATGGCTCTGACTCGTGTCGTTCTTTTGTCGTCCAGCTCCGTCTCCTCCTTTACCGCAGAAATAGAACAGTAGGCCTACATTCCTGACACGCAATGCTTCATTCTCTCGACCCACATGTTATAAGCCACTTCATGAGCTTGTTCAGCTTAGTCGATGATACTGCAAGATAGACTATGGGATTTAGTTCAGTCAGCAAACTGGGTCTCAAACTAGACTAGAGCAATGTGTCACCAATCTCACCATGGGAGAATCTCAATTGCATACTCCTCGCCTCCTCAAAACCCATTGGAAGAGAAGGTCACAGGGGAGCGAGCTCTGGTTTTCTCATCCAATCGAGTTTTGAGGAGGCGAGGAGAGTGGACGTGAGGAGTATGCAATTGAGATTGTCACAATGACTCCATTCCACAGGACTTTGTGTTGTGAGGTATGGCTGTTTTCTGCAGGACACCTGGCCCAATGTGAGTGGGGTGTTGGGCAACATGCCTGAACTAAACACTGAGGCTCTGACATCACAGAGAGAGAAGGAGAGATGAGAGAGTACACTCCCGCACCCCGCTGCTCCAGCACCCCGCTGCTCCAGCACCCCACTGCTCCAGCACCCCGCTGCTCCAGCCAGGAGTGAGGAGGAGGTTCTTGTTACAGTAAAACATGGGTGCTACTACTAGTGTTCACCTCTTCAAACATGTTTCACAGTCAAATGTGTGTCCAGTCCTGCTTCAGAGTCAGCAGGACACGTGTCATGATACTACTGTGTGGAATGCTGCTTGTCATACAGTAGGTCTATTCCTCACCAGGGATTCTCTACATAGAAATAGAATAACTAGATTGTATTTACATGGAAGAACACAGTGTGGAGATGTCGTGACATTCATGCAGGGTGACACAATAGCTCTAATTTGTGACACATTAAAGGTGCTGGGTTGGCCACCAACCGGTCGATCTCCAAGGCATTCCTAGTCGATCACCAACTATTTCTGTAAAAAAACAACGATAAAGCCTTCTATGCGTTTCACGCTGTTGGCGGTATGTGCACTTGGTTCTGCTGCCCTAGTACCGGGAAGGTAAATTGTTCCCAGAGAGCCAATCAAGTGCCCCTATAGGCACACCGCTGGCCAACCAGATAGCTCCGACCATGGTGTCTGCACAGTGTTCTCGAGCCATAGACTTTAAAAAGAAGTCTCGTTGCATAGCAGAGAGACCCAACGAATAGAGTGAAGAGCTGCTGTTTTTACATGTAAATTAATGTTCTAGTTCTTATTCAACAATGTGAACACTACAACACTTTTACAAGCCACCAGCACTGCAGCTGCAATGGATGAGTATAGCAAAGTGTTTCCATAAGCTTGCCTTATTATTATTAGCTGCTTGTCTTCTTTTAAATCGAGGAATATTTCACTTTCTCTGGTCATAGGAGAAACAACATTCATTTGTGCATGAGGCAGAAGTAATGCAGTGTGATTTGAGTTTCACCATCAGCTGGAAGACTGTCCCCTTTTCTCCACAGAGGGAAGGAGGGCGGAGGGACCGTGAGTGAGAGGCAGCCTCCCCTCTCCTCCCTCCCCTCAGATTGACCATCAGATACAAGCTAATTATTATGCTCACTAATTTGTGCCTCACAAGTAATACAACAAATGATCTATTACCAGTGTGATCATATACCTAAATGTTCTAAATTTAATTTCAAAATGACCTGAGAAACAACATTGGCAGGGCAATTCAAGCATAGCCAATGCAGTGATAATGTATTGGTCCTCATTGCTACAGAACTGTTTTTAATTGGTTAATGTTGCATAGGTTTAAGATTTTTCAGTCATGTTTAAAAAATAAAAAATCTGAGCGGTAGATCTCAGCTTGCATTTTGACTCAGAAAGTGATCTTGACTCAGAAAGTGATCTTGACTCAGAAAAGGTTGTTGACCACTGGGGTACAGTGCTGTGTTTTGATTCTGCAACAATGTTTAAAAGACAACCCAGTGAGTCACAACAAAACTAATACTGTTTCTCTATTCTCAAATGATGATTCAGATGACCACAACAAAACTAATAGTGTTTTTCTATTCTCAAATGATGATTCAGATGACCACAACAAAACTAATAGTGTTTTTCTATTCTCAAATGATGATTCAGATGACCACAACAAAACTAATAGTGTTTTTCTATTCTCAAATGATGATTCAGATGACCACAACAAAACTAATAGTGTTTTTCTATTCTCAAATGATGATTCAGATGACCACAACAAAACTAATAGTGTTTTTCTATTCTCAAATGATGATTCAGATGACCACAACAAAACTAATACTGTTTTTCTATTCTCAAATGATGATTCAGATGACCACAACAAAACTAATAGTGTTTTTCTATTCTCAAATGATGATTCAGATGACCACAACAAAACTAATAGTGTTTCTCTATTCTCAGATGATGATTCAGATGACCACAACAAAACTAATAGTGTTTCTCTATTCTCAGATGATGATTCAGATGACCACAACAAAACTAATAGTGTTTTTCTATTCTCAGATGATGATTCAGATGACCACAACAAAACTAATAGTGTTTCTCTATTCTCAGATGATGATTCAGATGACCACAACAAAACTAATAGTGTTTCTCTATTCTCAAATGATGATTCAGATGACCACAACAAAACTAATAGTGTTTCTCTATTCTCAAATGATGATTCAGATGACCACAACAAAACTAATACTGTTTCTCTATTCTCAAATGATGATTCAGATGACCACAACAAAACTAATAGTGTTTCTCTATTCTCAGATGATGATTCAGATGACCACAACAAAACTAATAGTGTTTTTCTATTCTCAAATGATGATTCAGATGACCACAACAAAACTAATAGTGTTTCTCTATTCTCAGATGACCACAACAAAAAGATGTGTAACAAACAATGCATCGGGAGATGAAACAGACGTAAAAAAGAAACCGCTAAAATAAGACGGAAAATGAATTTGTCAAATGGATATTGCATAATGTAACGAGAATATAAACAGTGAATAAATAAGCATTGCTCATTAGCATACAGTGCCTATAGAAAGTCTAAACCCCCTTGAACTTTTTTCCACATTCTGTTGAATTACAAAGTGGGATTGAAAAATACTTAATTGCAAAATACTCCATAATGTCAAAATTAAAAGAAGATTCTACACATTTTTACAAATTAATACAAATTAAATAACACAAATACAGTTGTTGCATAGGTATTCACCCACTTTGTTTAAGCAAGCTTAAATGAGTTCAGAAGTAAACTGTGGCTTAACAAATCTCATAAGTTCTATGTAAATAATAGTAGTTGACATGATTTGTTAATGACTACCCCTTCTTCTGTCCCCCATACATACATCACAATATATAGAACTCAATAGTCAAGTATTGCACCTTTTTTTCCCCATTAATCCTAAAAAATAAAAATACGTTTTGACATTTCATCGTATTTTGTGTAGATCGTTGACCAAAGAAATGGAATAAAATCCATTTTAATACCACATTTGTGACACAATAACAGTTTAAGAAATCCAAAGGGGTTGTAGACTTTATCTAAACACTGTAGTTGTTGCAGACTGTGACAGGCCCAGCTGGCTCTAACAGTCATGGTAACACTATTCCATTGCATTATCCTCGTTGTCGATGGCTGTGAGCTTCAGATGAGAAATGTCTGATATGCTGGTGTCATTTGAGGACAGTACCGTAGAATTGTCAGCCATATTGAGTGAACCCGTGAGTTGTTCCAGTCAAATTGCCATGTCTGAGGGGCTCTGTCCCTTCTAGTCATTCAGTACAACCCCGGAAGAACGGTTGTTGAAGTCGTTGTTCTTCTCCACACTCTTTGGTCTTCGGTTCAGGATGAAAATGGTCCATTGTAGGAGATACTGTATGTATGGTCCTATTTTGATCAACAATTACATGAAGATCTACTATTGTGGACCAGAATCTGGGAAATTAATGAGAAAATTGTTCTCAATCTGAGACTGAATGGTCCATTTCATGACCAGCGGTGTCCATTTCATGGCCAGAGGTGTCCATTTCATGGCCAGCGGTGTACATTTCATGGCCAGAGGTGTCCATTTCATGGCCAGCGGTGTCCATTTTATGGCCAGCGGTGTCCATTTTATGGCCAGCGGTGTCCATTTCACCTTTGAGGTTATTACAAAGATGAGTCTAATTTGATGACCCCATCGACCATGGCTGGAGCTGGGAGTTTAGCACCAGACCAGTCTGTCAACCAGACCCGTCTGTTTCAGATTAAGTGGCTGGTTTACAGATGAAAGAGTAGTAAAGCAGCTGTCAGTGAACGGGAGACTCCAAGTGGAATCCACGTGCTTCTCAAAGTGCTGCACCCTCACACACATCCCACACCAGGTGCGTAGTATAGTTGGATGGTTCCTCACAGCTCCTCGTCTGCTTCTCTGAATGAAGGTCTCTCTCGACACTGAGGTCAACATACCCCGCAATCTTCCTCTTCCTCCAACGTATTCCTCCTCCTATTTAACCATTTAATTTCACATATATTTATACAGATTATTCTTTGTTAACAAGATCAAATCTGGTGATTCTGTTCAAGATTCCGAGAGCGTGTGCCAATGGCACACCTGCTGTCCCTCGGCCTCCTTCATCTGGCTCCAGTGTGCCTGCTGCTCCTCTCCAGTGCTGTTGAGCCCCAGGGACAGCCAGCCCACCTTCTCCCTGGCCTTCATGCTGCTCCTTCGGCTGTACACCGACACCACCAGGGAAACCTCGGAGAGCTGGAAGAGGGCCACCTGGAAGACAACAGAGATGGGGTGGGTTGTTTCTCTCTGTCTCTATATCCCTTCTCTGTCTCACTCTCTCTGTCTCTTTCTTTATGTCTATCTCACTGTCTCTCTCTCTGACTCTCTCTGTCTCTCTCTCTCTCTCTCTCACCTGAAAGACAAAGGTCTCCTTGTAGGTGGGGTTGGGCTGACCGCGGCACACCGACGTCTTGCACTTAGACATCTCCTTGCCCTTGGAGTCCAGCATAGTCAGCTTCACATAGGTGTCTGGGGACGTAGGGAGGGAGGGAGTGAGAGAAGGGGGAGGCTGCCATCTAGTGAAGATTAATGAACATAACAGTGAAGAACGGCCTGTGGATAGTGTCATTTTCAAAACCTGAACATTTTCAGGTTCTCTTTCACGATATGCCAACATTATCGGAGAGGAGCAGACACAGAGTCTCTGGTATAGATAGAACAGGTGTATGGATTGAGAGCAGAGGACTCACCTCTCATGATATAAAGTTGTCCCCCTATTAGCTGTTTTATACAACAAAACAGACCGTCTGGGACACAACACACAGAGGGCCAGGAAGGAACGAGGAGAGAAGAGGAAAACAGAGGGAAGGAGAGTTTAGAGAGGATAAAAGGAAAGACAGTTTAGAGAGGATAAAACACTGTAAAAGTAAGTAAATAAGAGGCAAGAATATAGAGTTTATTCCACCATCATGAATAAAACATGTTATTCAAATCTATGGATTTTAATGCTATAGCTACCCTACTCAATAACATGATCAACTATGTCTTATAGCAGAAGAGAGCAATGCCTTCCATTCCTGTCTCATGTAAAGACCTGGGATCAAATAGCATTTGTTCCTTTCGAATACTTAAACTGCGCTTGATTGAGCTTTCCTGGCACAATGGAACCAATGCAGTACTACTTCAACCCAGGAATGCTATAGCTACCCTGATACAATAGCTACCCTACTACTACAGCTACCCTGATACTATAGCTACCCTACTACTATAGCTACCCTGCTGCTATAGCTACCCTGATACTATAGCTACCCTACTACTATAGCTACCCTGCTGCTATAGCTACCCTGATACTATAGCTACCCAACTACTATAGCTAACCTACTACTATAGCTACCCTGCTGCTATAGCTACCCTGATACTATAGCTACCCTACTACTATAGCTACCCTGCTGCTATAGCTACCCTGATACTATAGCTACCCTACTACTATAGCTACCCTGCTGCTATAGCTACCCTGATACTATAGCTATCCTACTACTAGAGAAGGGAGAGAGAGAAGGGATTGGAGCGAGTGGTCGCATCGGCACTTCGCTCCCGCAGGTAGTAACTTTTGGTAGTAGTAACAATATTTCATTATAGCACAACGGTTTGACTTGTCTAATCTTAGTAATTTCTTCTCAGCTAGCTACATAGCCGTCTTTGTATCAAAGATAATTGCGTAACTATCGTATTTCGCCGTCCTAACGTAGTCTTCACTAGCCAGCTAGCTAATGTCCACTGATTAGCTGCACTGGAGAAACTATTACACTCAACTGAACGACTTGATTAGTGTAGTGTTAGCTAGCTACATAGCTGTCTTTGCTGTCTTCGTATCTTCGTATCCAAGATAATTGTGTTGTTTAGGTTTAGAGTGTGTAGTCTTAGAATGATTATCTTAATTTACCGAGGTTAGCTAGCCAGCTATTTGTCGTCCTTAACGTAGGTGACTCTGCTAGCTAGCCAACAGCTAGCCAACGCTAGCCAACGTCTTCTGAATAGAACTCAACAACCCGGTCGCATTCACAGGTAGTATCACATTTTCACTTCATTTCATTATAATAATAATACAGTACAACGGTTTGATTTGTTTGTCCGTAGCTAGCTACATAGCTAGCTACATAGCCGTCTTTGTATCAAAGATAATTGTGTAGTCTAGAGCGATTTTCTAGGTTAGCTAGCCAGCTATTATCGTTCTTTTAACGCAACATAACGTAAACAACACTACTAGCTAGCCAGCTAGCCCCCGAATAGCAGCACTGCAGAAACTATTACACTCAACGGAACGACTTGATTAGTGTAGTGTCAACAACGCACCCACTGCCAGCTAGCCTACTTCAGCAGTACTGTATCATTTTAATAATTTTAGTCAATAAGTTTCTTGCTACGTAGCTTAACTTTCTGAACATTCGAGACGTGTAGTCCACTTGTCATTCCAATCTCCTTTGCATTAGCGTAGCCTCTTCTGTAGCCTGTCAACTATGTGTCTGTTTATCCCTGTTCTCTCCTCTCTGCACAGACCATACAAACGCTCCACACCGCGTGGCCGCGGCCACCTAATCTGGTGGTCCCAGCGCGCACGACCCACGTGGAGTTCCAGGTCTCCGGTAGCCTCTGGAACTGCCAATCTGCGGTCAACAAGGCAGAGTTCATCTCAGCCTATGCCTCCCTCCAGTCCCTCGACTTCTTGGCACTGACGGAAACATGGTTCACCACAGACAACACTGCTACTCCTACTGCTCTCTCTTCGTCCGCCCACGTGTTCTCGCACACCCCGAGAGCTTCTGGTCAGCGGGGTGGTGGCACCGGGATCCTCATCTCTCCCAAGTGGTCATTCTCTCTTTCTCCCCTTACCCATCTGTCTATCGCCTCCTTTGAATTCCATGCTGTCACAGTTACCAGCCCTTTCAAGCTTAACATCCTTATCATTTATCGCCCTCCAGGTTCCCTCGGAGAGTTCATCAATGAGCTTGATGCCTTGATAAGCTCCTTTCCTGAGGACGGCTCACCTCTCACAGTTCTGGGCGACTTTAACCTCCCCACGTCTACCTTTGACTCTTTCCTCTCTGCCTCCTTCTTTCCACTCCTCTCCTCTTTTGACCTCACCCTCTCACCTTCCCCCTACTCACAAGGCAGGCAATACGCTCGACCTCATCTTTACTAGATGCTGTTCTTCCACTAACCTCATTGCAACTCCCCTCCAAGTCTCTGACCACTACCTTGTATCCTTTTCCCTCTCGCTCTCATCCAACACCTCCCACACTGCCCCTACTCGGATGGTATCGCGCCGTCCCAACCTTCGCTCTCTCTCCCCCGCTACTCTCTCCTCTTCCATCCTATCATCTCTTCCCTCCGCTCAAACCTTCTCCAACCTATCTCCTGATTCTGCCTCCTCAACCCTCCTCTCCTCCCTCTCTGCATCCTTTGACTCTCTATGTCCCCTATCCTCCAGGCCGGCTCGGTCCTCCCCTCCCGCTCCGTGGCTCGATGACTCATTGCGAGCTCACAGAACAGGGCTAGAAAACTCGCCTCCCTGCGGACCTGGCAACTCCCTCCTCTCTACATTTTCCTCCTCTGTCTCTGCTGCTAAAGCCACTTTCTACCACGCTAAATTCCAAGCATCTGCCTCTAACCCTAGGAAGCTCTTTGCCACCTTCTCCTCCCTCCTGAATCCTCCTCCCCCTCCCCCCCTCCTCCCTCTCTGCAGATGACTTCGTCAACCATTTTGAGAAGAAGGTTGACGACATCCGATCCTCGTTTGCTAAGTCAAACGACACCGCTGGTTCTGCTCACACTGCCCTACCCTGTGCTCTGACCTCTTTCTCCCCTCTCTCTCCAGATGAAATCCGTCTTGTGACGGCCGGCCGCCCAACAACCTGCCCGCTTGACCCTATCCCCTCCTCTCTTCTCCAGACCATTTCCGGAGACCTTCTCCCTTACCTCACCTCGCTCATCAACTCATCCCTGACCGCTGGCTACGTCCCTTCCGTCTTCAAGAGAGCGAGAGTTGCACCCCTTCTGAAAAAACCTACACTCGATCCCTCCGATGTCAACAATTACAGACCAGTATCCCTTCTTTCTTTTCTCTCCAAAACTCTTGAACGTGCCGTCCTTGGCCAGCTCTCCCGCTATCTCTCTCTGAATGACCTTCTTGACCCAAATCAGTCAGGTTTCAAGACTAGTCATTCAACTGAGACTGCTCTCCTCTGTATCACGGAGGCGCTCCGCACTGCTAAAGCTAACTCTCTCTCCTCTGCTCTCATCCTTCTAGATCTATCGGCTGCCTTCGATACTGTGAACCATCAGATCCTCCTCTCCACCCTCTCCGAGTTGGGCATCTCCGGCCGGCCCACGCATTGCGTCTTACCTGACAGGTCGCTCCTACCAGGTGGCGTGGCGAGAATCTGTCTCCTCACCACGCGCTCTCACCACTGGTGTCCCCCAGGGCTCTGTTCTAGGCCCTCTCCTATTCTCGCTATACACCAAGTCACTTGGCTCTGTCATAACCTCACATGTTCTCTCCTATCATTGCTATGCAGACGACACACAACTAATCTTCTCCTTTCCCCCTTCTGATGACCAGGTGGCGAATCGCATCTCTGCATGTCTGGCAGACATATCAGTGTGGATGACGGATCACCACCTCAAGCTGAACCTCGGCAAGACGGAGCTGCTCTTCCTCCCGGGGGACTGCCCGTTCCATGATCTCGCCATCACGGTTGACAACTCCATTGTGTCTTCCTCCCAGAGCGCTAAGAACCTTGGCGTGATCCTGGACAACACCCTGTCGTTCTCAACCAACATCAAGGCGGTGGCCCGTTCCTGTAGGTTCATGCTCTACAACATCCGCAGAGTACGACCCTGCCTCACACAGGAAGCGGCGCAGGTCCTAATCCAGGCACTTGTCATCTCCCGTCTGGATTACTGCAACTCGCTGTTGGCTGGGCTCCCTGCCTGTGCCATTAAACCCCTTCAACTCATCCAGAACGCCGCAGCCCGTCTGGTGTTCAACCTTCCCAAGTTCTCTCACGTCACCCCGCTCCTCCGTTCTCTCCACTGGCTTCCAGTTGAAGCTCGCATCCGCTACAAGACCATGGTGCTTGCCTACGGAGCTGTGAGGGGAACGGCACCTCAGTACCTCCAGGCTCTGATCAGGCCCTACACCCAAACAAGGGCACTGCGTTCATCCACCTCTGGCCTGCTCGCCTCCCTACCACTGAGGAAGTACAGTTCCCGCTCAGCCCAGTCAAAACTGTTCGCTGCTCTGGCCCCCAATGGTGGAACAAACTCCCTCACGACGCCAGGACAGCGGAGTCAATCACCACCTTCCGGAGACACCTGAAACCCCACCTCTTCAAGGAATACCTAGGATAGGATAAGTATCCCTCTCACCCCCCTTTAAGATTTAGATGCACTATTGTAAAGTGACTGTTCCACTGGATGTCATAAGGTGAATGCACCAATTTGTAAGTCGCTCTGGATAAGAGCGTCTGCTAAATGACTTAAATGTAATGTAAATGTACTATAGCTACCCTGCTACTATAGATACCCTGCTACTATATCTACTCTGCTACTATAGCTACCCTGATACTATAGCTACCCTACTACTATAGCTACCCTACTAGTATAGCTACCCTACTACTGTAGCTACCCTACTACTATAGCTACCCTGCTACTATAGCTACCCTGCTACTATAGCTACCTTGCTACTATATCTACCCTGCTACTATAGCTACCCTACTAGTATAGCAACCCTGTTACTATAGCTACCCTGATACTATAGCTACCCTACTAGTATAGCTACCCCACTAGGATAGCAACCCTGCTACTATAGCTACCCTGATACTATAGCTAACATACTAGTATAGCTACCCTAGTACTATGGCTACCCTACTACTATAACTACCATGATACTATAGCTACCCTAGTACTATAGCTACACTGATATTATAACTACCCTACTAGTATAGCTAACCTGGTACTATAGCTACCCTGCTGCTATAGCTACCCTGCTACTATTGTTATCCTACTACTATATCTGCCCTGATACTACAGCTACCCTACTAGTATAGCTTCCTTAGTACTGTAGCTACCCTACTAGTATAGCCACCCTACTCCTATAGATATCCTACTAGTATAGCTAACCTATTACTGTAACTAACCTACTACTATAGCTACCCTACTAGTATAGCTACCCTAGTACTATAGCTACCCCACTATTATAGCTACCCTAGTACTATAGCTACCCTAGTACTGTAGCTACCCTACTACTATAGCTACCCTAGTACTGTAGCTACCCTACTAGTGTAGCTACCCTACTAGCTACCCTACTAGTATAGCTACCCTACTACTGTAGCTACCCTAATACTATAGCTACCCTAGTACTGTAGCTACCCTACTAGTATAGCTACCCTACTACTGTAGCTACCCTACTACTGTAGCTACCCTACTAGTATAGCTACCCTGCTACTATAGCTACCCTGCTACTATAGCTACCCTGCTACTATAGCTACCCTACTAGTATAGCTACCCTGCTACTATAGCTACGCTGCTACTATAGCTACCCTACTAGTATAGCTACCCTGCTCCTATAGCTACTATAGCTACCCTACTACTATAGCTACCCTGCTACTATAGCTACCCTGCTACTATAGCTACTCTGCTACTATAGCTACCCTGCTACTATAGCTACTCTGCTACTATAGCTACCCTGCTACTATAGCTACCCTGTATCTATAGCTACCCTGCTACTATAGCTACCCTGCTACTATAGCTACCCTGCTACTATAGCTACCCTGTATCTATAGCTACCCTGCTACTATAGCTACTATAGCTACCCTGCTACTATAGCTACCCTGCTACTATATCTACTCTGCTACTATAGCTACTCTGCTACTATAGCTACCCTGTATCTATAGCTACCCTGCTACTATAGCTACCCTACTAGTATAGCTACCCTGCTACTATAGCTACCCTGCTACTATAGCTAACCTGCTACTATAGCTACCCTGCTACTATAGCTACCCTGCTACTATAGCTACCCTGTATCTATAGCTACCCTACTACCATAGCTACCCTAACTATAGCTACCCTGATGCTATAGCTACCCTACTACTATAGCTACCCTGCTACTATAGCTACTCTGCTACTATAGCTACCCTGCTACTATAGCTACTCTGCTACTATAGCTACCCTGCTACTATAGCTACCCTGTATCTATAGCTACCCTGCTACTATAGCTACCCTGCTACTATAGCTACCCTGCTACTAGCTACCCTGTATCTATAGCTACCCTGCTACTATAGCTACCCTGCTACTATAGCTAGCTATCTACCTGCTACTATAGCTACTCTGCTACTAGCTACCCTATCTATAGCTACCCTGCTACTATAGCTACCCTACTAGTATAGCTACCCTGCTACTATAGCTACCCTGCTACTATAGCTAACCTGCTACTATAGCTACCCTGCTACTATAGCTACCCTGCTACTATAGCTACCCTGCTACTATAGCTACCCTACTAGTATAGCTACCCTGCTACTATAGCTACCCTGCTACTATAGCTACCCTGCTACTATAGCTAACCTGCTACTATAGCTAACCTGCTACCATAGCTACCCTGCTACTAGCTACCCTGCTACTATAGCTACCCTGCTACTATAGCTACCCTGCTACTATAGCTACCCTACTACTATAGCTACCCTACTACTATAGCTAACCTGCTACTATAGCTAACCTGCTACTATAGCTAACCTGCTACTATAGCTACCCTGCTACTATAGCTACCCTGCTACTATAGCTAACCTGCTACTATAGCTACCCTGCTACTATAGCTACCCTACTAGTATAGCTACCCTGCTACTATAGCTAACCTGCTACTATAGCTAACCTGCTACTATAGCTAACCTGCTACTATAGCTAACCTGCTACTATAGCTAACCTACTACTATAGCTAACCTGCTACTATAGCTAACCTGCTACTATAGCTAACCTGCTACTATAGCTAACCTGCTACTATAGCTACCCTACTACTTCTACATACCATTATTAAAGATACAACAGAAGAGAGCCCATCATGTCATCCATATGTGATGTCATCGATATGTGATGTCATCCATATGTGATGTCCACTCACTGGGAGGTTTGTCTGAGGCTGTGTTGTTGAACTGTCTGCCCTGGATGACCTCTGCAGAGAGCCTGCCAGTGGTGGAGTTATAGATGAGGCCCAGCAGGATCTCTGGTGTGGAGTCCCATGTAGAGCGGTAGGACAAAGCTGCCACGCTGCGAGACACACTCACCAACGACCCACAGCCCTGTATAGGGAGACAGGGGAGGACAGCTAACACCACATACAGAGCTACAGAGAGGCCTTGGTATGAGAGTGGCCTTGGTGGGAATCAGTACAATGCAACTGGATGGCTTGGATTGTTTGAGACTATGGTTTGTCTAAGGGTCAGTCTACGAGATACTGTACCATTATAGTGCATGCATTTTAAACGATAGCTTCTACTGGTCATTTATCTTTGTTCATATCATACAAATCAGACTTCTATGGCGAGAAATTGCACAAACAGACTCCTCCCACACACACACACACACACACACGCCCCTCTCCAACTCCCAGCCCCATCTCCCCAGCCACTCACCGTTAGTGCTGTGCCAGGCTCCAGTGTAACGGGCAGCGCCATCTTGCCCTGCAGGTTGAGTTTGGTCAAGTAGAACACCTTCTCTCCCAGCACCTTCTCCTTCTTCATCCTCCTAACGCTGTAGAGACGGAACCTGACGGCGTGGTCCGCCAGCGCCCCCTGCTCCACCCGGGTGAAGCGGAAGGTCTCTGTGAACATGGGACACGGCCCCCTCTGCACCCCCGTCTTGGCCCGTTGCTTCTTAGTGGGCAGCAGCACCAGGTGCACCTACATTTATATTTACAGATAACATTACACTTAAAACATACATGTATCCTGGGTGGGGTTGCACAAGTCCAGGAACGTTCAATAAATTCCCTGCTTTTCCAGAATCATGGTTGGAGGATTCCAGATTCCCTGCTCATTCCCTGCAGATTCTCTGCTGATTCCCTGCTCATTCCCTGCAGATTCTCTGCTGATTCTCTGCTGATTCCCTGCTGATTTCCTGCTGATTCTCTGCTGATTCTCTGCTGATTCCCTGCTCATTCCCTGCTGATTCTCTGCTGATTCCCTGCTCATTCCCTGCAGATTCCCTGCTCATTCCCTGCAGATTCCCTGCTGATTTCCTGCTGATTCCCTGCTCATTCCCTGTAGATTTCCTGCTGATTCCCTGCTGATTCCCTGTAGATTCCCTGCTGATTTCCTGCTGATTCCCTGCTGATTCCTGCTGATTCCCTGCTGATTCTCTGCTGATTTCCTGCTGATTCCCTGCTGATTCCCTGCTGATTCTCTGCTGATTTCCTGCTGATTTCCTGCTGATTCCCTGCTGATTCCCTGCTGATTCCCTGCTGATTCTCTGCTGATTTCCTGCTGACTCCCTGCTGATTCCCTGCTGATTCCCTGCTGATTCCCTGCTGATTCTCTGCTGATTCCCTGCTCATTCCCTGCTGATTCCCTGCTGATTCCCTGCTGATTCCCTGCTGATTCTCTGCAGATTCCCTGCTGATTTCCTGCTGATTCCAGGAATCCTCCAACTGGGATTTTGGGAAACCAGGGAATTTATTGAAAGTTCCTGTACTTTTGCGATCCTGTGGCTCAGACGGTAGATCATAGCACTGGCAACTTCAGGATCGTTAGTTTGATTCCCGCTGGGGCCACCCATATGAAATGCACGCATGAGTTTAAGTCGATATGGATAAGAGTGTCTGCTAAATGGCATGTAATATTTTTTATTATAGTTATAATGCTTTCGAACTTGCTATATGCATGAATGAGCCTTCATAATGTATTATAATAAGGGTTATAATATATTACACCTCTTTTTTGTATAATTTCAAAATCATTTTAACTGAAGCTGAAGCTCTTATCCAGGGTGACTCAGTACAACTAAGGTAGGTACTAAGGTAGGTACTACCACATGAAACAATCACTGCAAGTCAAACGTTCTTTAAAATAACCACCATCTGCACGAATGCAGTGCTAGTAAGGAAATACATTTAAGGGTGAGAGCAGACAACAGACAACGGTAAAGTGTTAGTTTGTTTATCCCCCACCTGCCACGCAATGTTCCCTGTCTGTTTGAGTGCGGGGATGTCGGTTGCTGCGGTGACAGTGACGGCAAGGCGTTGCTCGCCCGAGTCGTACTCGAAGGCCACGTCCAGTGTGCCGTACTTGGCCAGCGGCTCCGGCTCATAGCCTACGTGAAGATGGGAGGTTGAACCATCCTTGGAGGAGTGAAATAAAGAGAAAGAGAGGAAGACGATAGAGGGGAGGAAAAGATGCATTGAAATTCATGAATCTGTTGGATTCAGTCCTCATCTGTGACATCACAGAGTGAGGTTAGATATAGGCCCTTAGAGCAGGACACAACACTGGGTGAAGGGGAGACGGGAGGGTGAACCATCCTGTGGGGGAGAGGGGGTAAAAGAGAGAGAGAGAGAGAGAGAGAGAGAGAGAGAGAGAGAGAGAGAGAGAGAGAGAGAGAGAGAGAGAGAGAGAGAGAGAGAAGACAGAGAGAGAAAGGATGGTAAGATGGATTTGACTGAATCTGTCAGTCAGTCTTCATCTGTGACATCACACAGTGAGGGGGCGTCATGAAGCAGGACATGGCATTGGGTGAGTGAGGGGTAAGAGACTGATGGTAGGCCTATCATAGCCAAACAGAGTACTAGCCAATAGGCTTATGTTGGTTGCATTTGCTAGATATCCGGTATGCAACTGAGCGTGTCTGGCTAGCGTGACACATTTGCCTATGGGACATGCTAACAGTTCCCCATCTGGCATACGAGCGTCTATGTCCTAGCTCACCTCTGGTCCCAGGACGGCAGTGCTGTCACTAGGTACATCCTCATCATAGCCCTTGTTGAGGTAACTCTCAGTGTCCGGGTCAACGCTGGCCTCACTGGAGCGCTGTGTACCATTAACGTCTGGGGACGACTCCCCCAGACCCCCCGCCCCAGAACGCGAGCGAGACACCCGGACCGAACTATTCTCGTCCTGATACGGGGGTGGCTGGAGCTCGTTGAGGGGAGAGCCTCGTCTCATCCGCTGGATGCTGTTGGCTGTGTAAGACAGTTATGGATATGTTTGATAGGTCTCTTGGGAAATGTTTCAAAGATTTATGTGTGTTCTGCCAATCAGACATAGCATGCGTGTGACTGTCTGCCTGCGTGTGTGTGTGTGAGTCTTTCTATGTAAGTTGTCACATCTGTGAGTTTCTCACCTTGTCCGGCGGAGGCCTCACTGCTGTGGTCGCTGGTGTGTTTGTGTCGGTTGTCCCAGACTGAGGCTCTGTGCTGGGCTGAGGGTTCAGAGTGTCCCCCTGGTCTGTCCTCTTCACTGTCCTCCTCAGAGCCACGCTCTGGGCAGCTCTGCTCTGGATAGGTGCAAACCGACACACACACACAAGATCGTAGTGCCTCATCACAATCAGTATTCACAAGAGCAGGAGTGCTGATCTAGGATCAGTTTGGCCTTTGATTTCATAATGAATCAGATTCTATGGACAGGGTGGGGATCATAGACCAGAACTGCTATTCTGAGATGCTATGTGGATATTGGCCCTGATCATAGAGGATGTGTTTTTAACTTTTCAAGCCCCTATTCCATCTCCCTGTTCTATCTATTTAATGGTCTCCAAATAGAGGACGTATTAGATATAAAACTGATAAAATCGTACACTACAGTTGATCTTAGCCGAACATCATAGAAGAGAATGATCATATTTCTAACTGGTAAACTCTTTCCCTGTATCCATGATGTCACATCTACAACAATCATTGAGAGAAATAGGTAATACCGTGAGAACTAAAACACGTGAACATGACAGCCACAGACAGATGTATTTTGATCCATCCATGACGGTTAAAAACTTAATTTGTTTAGAACCCTAAACACTGAGTAACAGTTAGGTCACAGGTCACAGGCCACAGCCATGAAGAGTAGAGGTGAAGAAGAGGGGGAATGTGGTAGAAGAGAGCAGGTAGGAAGCAGCACACCCTCTCACCTTTATCCTCTTTATTCGTCTTCTTGCTCTCTTTCTTCCCTTTCACTTTCTCTTTCTTCTTGTCACTCTTTTTCTTATTTTTCTCAGAAACGGGAGACATAGCAGGTTCAGTCTCTCCATCTCCCTCGGGACTCATCTCATTCTCTTCCTCCTCTTCAGCTTTCCCCTTGTTTTTCTTTTGGGATGCTCTTGACTCTTCCTCAGGGCAAAGAGATTGCGGTGGATCACTATGGTCGTCACTCTGGTGGATCCCATTGGATTTGTCCTCTTTCTGGCCCTCTTTGTTCTGACTAGCAGTGTGGGTCTCTTTCGGCAATGAGCTGGTTTCTTTATCTTCAGGCTCTTCCTCAATGGTCTCTTGATGGCTATTTTTCTTCTCTTCCTCCTGTTTCAGCCTCTCCTCCTTCTTCTTGTCTTTCTCTGCCTTTCTCTTCTCCTTCTCCTCTTTCTTCGTCTTTTCCTCCTCCTTCCTTTTCTCCTCCTTTTCCTTGTCCTCTGCAGAACTCTCCCCTGGTTTTACCACTCGCCAGCCTCCATCTTTCCACACCCATTCCAATTGGGCTGGAACATAGTCCTCTGCTGTCACGTCACTCGATTGGTTATTCTTCGAGTCATTGGATTGGCTGAGGTTGGAGCTGTAGTCTGCCAAGCTTGAGCAGGCCTCAGAAGCCTGCCTCTTTATTTTGCTCCTGAATGAGTCTGCTATCCCTTCCTGGGCCTTTCCTTCCTTGCTGTCCTGGGCCCCCTCTGTCGCTTCTGCAGCCTCCTCCTCCTCCGTCTGCACCTTCTTGATGACCTGGTCGCTGAGCTCGGTCAGCTGGTCACTGACGCTGTAGGTGGCATCACTGACAGCACTGGCTAGGTCGTCCACTCTGCTGCTGACTGAATCCAAGATGGAGGAGATGTTTACAGATGGTAGGTTCTGCCCAAAGCTCTTGAAGAACGCCATGTTAGGTGGACTTGCTGACGGCTGTGGTGGCTGTCCTTCTCCACACTGTCTGGTGGGTTCTAGATTATCTTATCATCTCATCACAGGCTCTGGCTGGGACATTTGGTTCATTAGAGTGTGTGGGCCAGGTTTTACTGTCTGAAATCCATGACTTACACTTTATACATGTATGAGGAGGACAATTTGTGGATAATGTCTATGCATGACCTTCTCATCCACAAGCATGTATCGTAACAGTGATTGTTTGTCAGACAATCAGATATGCATTTATTTATATTATTTTGGGACAATCCCCAGAACTTACATTAAGCCTAAACCTGAATCAATAAATTAGCTTTTCATTCCAGAACTAGGCTTTATCTGTGTCCAGGAAACTAGCCTAGGACCATAGAACAATAAACAAACTGCTTACAGACTTTGAGTGTTGTACCACTTGATGTGTTTACCTTGCTGGTTGGGCCTATAGTTGTCGAGGCATGGCAGCTCGCTGGCACTCTCCACTGACAGCTTGTTGCTGACGTAAAGACAAAATAGAGCCAACACGGCCACGAAGGCCGCAATGGAGGATAGGACTCCTAGCAGCTCTGGAGTCACTGAGGAGAGGAGAGGAGATTAGAGGAGAGGAGAGGAGAGGAGAGGAGAGGAGAGGAGAGGAGAGGAGAGGAGAGGAGAGGAGAGGAGAGGAGAGGAGAGGAGAGGAGAGGAGAGGAGAGGAGAGGAGAGGAGAGGAGAGAATAAAAGACAGACATATATAGAGACAGAAGAAGACAAAAACAGAGACCAGGGAAGGAGAGAATGTGTGAGAATGCTGAGTAGAGAAACCTGATGGCTTCACCTGTATAGTACAGTAGAAACATGATAACTTCAGTATAGTACAATAGAAACCATGATAACTTCACCAGTATAGTACAGTATAAACCTGATAGCTTCACCAGTATAGTACAGTAGAAACATGATAACTTCACCAGTATAGTATAGTAGAAACATGCTAACTTCACTAGTATAGTACAGTAGAAACATGATAACTTCAGTATAGTACAGTAGAAACCTGATAACTTCACCAGTATAGTACAGTATAAACCTGATAGCTTCACCTGTATAGTACAGTAGAAACATGATAACTTCAGTATAGTACAATAGAAACCTGATAACTTCACCAGTATAGTACAGTAGAAACCTGATAACTTCACCAGTATAGTACAGTATAAACCTGATAGCTTCACCAGTATAGTACAGTAGAAACATGATAACTTCACCAGTATAGTATAGTAGAAACATGATAACTTCACCAGTATAGTACAGTAGAAACATGATAACTTCAGTATAGTACAGTAGAAACATGATAGCTTCACCTGTATAGTATAGTAGAAACATGATAACTTCAGTATAGTACAGTAGAAACCTGATAGCTTCACCAGTATAGTACAGTATAAACCTGATAGCTTCACCAGTATAGTACAGTAGAAACCTGATAACTTCACCAGTATAGTACAGTATAAACCTGATAGCTTCACCAGTATAGTATAGTAGAAACATGATAACTTCACCAGTATAGTACAGTAGAAACATGATAACTTCACCAGTATAGTACAGTAGAAACATAATAACTTCACCAGTATAGTATAGTAGAAACATGCTAACTTCACCAGTATAGTACAGTAGAAACATGATAACTTCAGTATAGTACAGTAGAAACCTGATAGCTATAGTAGAAACATGATAACTTCACCAGTATAGTACACCATTACAGTACAGTTAGCTTCACCATTACAGTACAGTGCAGTTAGCTTCACCATTACAGTACAGTGCAGTTAGCTTCACCATTACAGTACAGTGCAGTTAGCTTCACCATTACAGTACAGTGCAGTTAGCTTCACCATTACAGTGCAGTGCAGTTAGCTTCACCATTACAGTACCGTTAGCTTCACCATTACAGTACAGCACAGTTAGCTTCACCATTACAGTACAGTACAGTTAGCTTCACCATTACAGTACAGTACAGTTAGCTTCACCAGTACAGTTAGCTTCACCATTACAGTACAGCACAGTTAGCTTCACCATTACAGTGCAGTACAGTTAGCTTCACCAGCACAGTTAGCTTCACCATTACAGTACAGTACAGTTAGCTTCACCATTACAGTACAGCACAGTTAGCTTCACCATTACAGTACAGTACAGTTAGCTTCACCAGCACAGTTAGCTTCACCATTACAGTACAGTACAGTTAGCTTCACCATTACAGTACAGCACAGTTAGCTTCACCATTACAGTACAGTACAGTTAGCTTCACCAGCACAGTTAGCTTCACCATTACAGTACAGTACAGTTAGCTTCACCATTACAGTACAGCACAGTTAGCTTCACCATTACAGTACAGCACAGTTAGCTTCACCATTACAGTACAGTTACCTTCACCAGCACAGTTAGCTTCACCATTACAGTACAGTACAGTTACCTTCACCAGTACAGTTAGCTTCACCATTACAGTACAGCACAGTTAGCTTCACCATTACAGTACAGTACAGTTAGCTTCACCAGTACAGTACAGTACAGTTAGCTAATAATGGACAATATACACTGAGTGTAAAAAAAATAAGAACACTTTCCTAATATTGAGTTGCAGCCCCTTTTGCCCTTAGAACAGTCTTAATTTGTCTCTACAAGGTCTCGAAAGCTTTCCACATGTTGACTCCAATGCTTCCCACAGTTGTGTAAAGTTGGCTGGATGTCCTTTGGGTGGTGGACCATTCTTGATACACATGGAAAACTGTTGAGCCTGAAAAATCCAGCAACGTTGCAGTTCTTGACACACTCAAACTGGTGCACCTGACACCTACTACCATACCCCGTTCAAAGGAACTTAAATATTTTGTTGTGCCCATTCACCCTTCTAAATGGCAAACATACACAATTGTCTCAAGGCTTAGAAATCCTTCTTTAACCTGCCTCCTCACCTTCATCTACACTGATGGAAGTGGATTTAACCGGTGACATCAATAAGTCCATGTCATCAAAATAACAATTGTTCCTTTTGTTTTGTACACTCGGTGTACAGGCCATTGAAAAGACACTGGTGCATGAGTGGCTGTTGAATTACAAAAATAGAACAGAGCAGCCAGAGGAAAGAAAAGTTCAGAACATAAAAGTGTACATGAGAGGCTGAATGTTGATCTGATGTGCACATGCACTGCCACTGAGAACAATTCAGGAACACTGAGAACAAGTCAGGAACACTGAGAACAATTCAGGAACACTGAGAACAATTCAGGAACACTGAGAACAATTCAGGGACACTGAGAGAAACAATTCAGGAACACTGAGAACAATTCAGGGACACTGAGAACAATTCAGGAACACTGAGAACAATTCAGGAACACTGAGAACAATTCAGGAACACTGAGAACAATTCAGGAACACTGAGAACAATTCAGGAACACTGAGAACAATTCAGGAGCACTGAGAACAATTCAGGAGCACTGAGAACAATTCAAGAACACTGAGAACAATTCAGGAACACTGAGAACAATTCAGGAACACTGAGAACAATTCAGGAACACTGAGAACAATTCAGGAACACTGAGAACAATTCAGGAACACTGAGAACAATTCAGGAACACTGAAGGGTCATTGGTAGAGTATTGTGGGTGGACGATCATCAATATGAAAACTTCTATTGCCTGAGGAGTCAAGTCATTACAGCTCTCGTTCACACTACATCTCCAGAGAAAAGGCCCACCATTCAGCCAACCTCTTGCCCTCTTCCCCCGTGCTCATGCACATTGGCTAACCGGGCTATCTGCATTGTGTCCCAACACCCACCAACACCTCTTTACGCTACTCTCTGTTCATCATATATGCATAGTCACTTTAACCATATCTACATGTACATACTACCTCAATCAGCCTGACTAACCGGTGTCTGTATGTAGCCTCGCTACTTTTATAGCCTCGCTACTGTATATAGCCTGTCTTTTTACTGTTGTTTTATTTCTTTACTTACCTATTGTTCACCTAATACCTTTTTTTGCACTATTGGTTAAAGCCTGTAAGTAAGTGTTTCACTGTAAGGTCTGCACCTGTTGTATTCAGCGCATGTGACTAATAAACTTAGATTTGATTTGACTGAGTTTAAAAGGAACTACTTCTCATGGACTATCTATTTTTCTCACCATGGCAACAGGCAGACACCACTGAAGCCTGACAACTGACAAGAAGTAGTGCCTTCTCCTGTGTCCTCCTCTCCCAAACGAATAGACTGATAGTCAAAGCTCAGCGAAAAGAGTGAAAGATAGGGAGAGAGATAAGAGAAGAAAAACCCACGGGCACAGCTCACCTTCTCCATTCTAGCAGCTTTTCATTTGTTTACATTGAGTATGTGTCTGAAGCCCCTACCGTCTAGCCTACACCGAAGTCTTCCATTCTGTCAAAACAGCAGTGTTGTTCCTCGTAGTGGTAATCTGGTTATCCATGACAATTATTGAATCCTACACAAAGAAAATGCTAAAAAGTCCAAAAACATACAAATTGGTTATGATCCTAATATTGAGTCCAACATAAGCAAAAGCTGTTACAACACTTGGAAACCATGTGGTGATCTTTTGAGTTTGGTACAAAAATTCCTTGATTCTCAACAACATCTAACACAGTTACAGTACCTATCCTCTCTCACTGGCGACAATTCTGGTAATTGAGTCGTTAGGTCCTGAAGTGTCCCTGAAGTACAAAAGCCAGGCACAACTGTACTGTATGTCCCTCTCCCTGTCCCTAACCGGAGTGTGGTGTGTACTGCTGTGTACATGTCAACTGCCCCTAAATAATTCAAACACCTGCAGTAACAGGATGCCTCTCTCATTGACAGATGCTAGCTGAGCGTTAGCCACCCCATGCTAACCTGACCTGAGCCTGTGTTCACAAAGGCCAAGTGCTGACAGAGGAGCAATTTTGCCTTTTTAGATCTTAATGAAGGTGATTATATGAGCATGGGACCTGATCCTTTGAATATGTGCCCTGAGCCCCACGTTGTCCCACTCTGCACTCACTAAAGAGTACTGTAATAAAACAATGGAGCTGGTGGTCATGGAGGCTGCTGGTGAGTGAAGTACGGTACGTCAACTGAGCACAGTACGTCAACTGAAGGCCAGAGCGTTAGGGCCTTAGGGCTGAATCTGGTATCCAGGTAACAGCCACAATATATTTTAAAAAGTAGTTTACAAAATCAGTCATTAAAAGTGAAAGAACATGAACATTTGACATCCAACTAACGAAGTATATATGTTGACAGCCGAGTTACTCTGACAAATGTGTACCAGGTTTGTCCACACAATTCTAATTCAAGGAGTCATGTGATTATCTGAGATTCTTTGATAGGACAATAAAACGACTGATTAGAAAGAAAAAAATGTGTATTCTAATATTTCCTCTTTGCATAATCCATTGTTTGCATTCAGGCTAGCTGAGCATTGTAGCAATGGCAGGACCCACTATCAGGGCGCCATTGTAAGTGTGTTTGAGGTTACCACAGGAAATGTAGAGTGCGCGTAGTGGAAACGTTGCTTACACATGGACCCCCACATACGAAAACAAAACCTCTGTGGTAAATAAATCATGAATACTGATGTTTTCTCTAGAGAATAGCTTTAAAACTTGATATCCCACCAATAAATGATTCACAACCAGATATGCAGTAGAATCTTCAAGAAGTTTGTAACTATAATTATTGAGTATCCCTCTACATATGTAAGATCTTAATTTGAGACAGCTCGCTGCGGCAGGAAAATAATCCTGTAGCAACAAGAAATGTGAATTTTACGTGGATTACATTTTTTGTAGGGGTTGATATATTTTTCATTACGAACAATAAAGGCCGACATTTTAAAGTGGAAATTACAAACTTTAGAAGCCTTTTTAACCTTGAATACACTACAAGTTTGCATTTCCTGCAGTGCAGAAACATTCTCAGCAACAAAAGAGTAATCAAATTAAGATCCTACATGCAGTGAATTCGGAAAGGATTCAAACCCCTTGACTTTTCCCACATTCTGTTATGTTACATCCTTATTCTAAAATGCATTAAATTAATTTAGTGGTTAGATCGTTGGACTAGTAACCGGAAGGTTGCGAGTTCAAACCCCCGAGCTGACAAGGTACAAATCTGTCGTTCTGCCCCTGAACAGGCAGTTAACCCACTGTTCCTAGGCCGTCATTGAAAATAAGAATTTGTTCTTAACTGACTTGCCTGGTTAAATAAAGGTTAAAAAAATCAATCTACACTCAATACCCCATAATCACATAGCTAAAACAGGTTTTTAGACATTTTTGCAAATGTATTACATTTTTTAAACAGAAATACCTTATTTACATAAGTATTCAGACCCTTCACTATGATACTCAAAATTGAGCTCAGGTGCATCCTGTTTCCATTGATCATCCTTGAGATGTTTCTACAACTAGGTTGGAGTCCACCTGTGGTAAATTCAATTGATTGGACATGATTTGGAAAGGCACACACCTGTCTCTATAAGGTCCCACAGTTGAGAGTGAAGGTCTGAGCAAAACCAAGCCGCGAGGTCGAAGGAATTGTCCGTAGAGCGCCGAGACCGGATTGTGTTGAGGCACAGATCTGGGGAAGGGTACCAAAATAAATCTGCAGCATTGAAGGTCCCCAAGAACACAGTGGCCTCTATCATTTTTACATGGAAGAAGTTTGAAACAACCAAGACTCTTCCTAGAGCTAGCCACCCAGCCAAACTGAGCTATCAGGGGAGAAGAACCTGAGGGAGGTGACCAAGATTGCGATGGTCAATCTGACAGAGCTCCAGAGTTCCTCTGTGGAGATGGGAGAACCTTCCAGAAGGACAACCACCTCGGCAGCACTCCACCAACCAGGCCTTTATTGTAGAGTGGCCAGACAGAAGCCACTCCTCAGTAAGAGGCACGTGACAGCCCGCTTGGAGTTTGCCAAAAGGCACCTTAAGGACTCTCACACCATGACTAACAAGATTCTCTAGTCTGATGAAACCAAGATTGAACTTTTTGTCCTGAATGCCAAGTGTCACATCTGGAGGAAACCTTCACCATTCCTACGGTGAAGCATGGTGGTGGCAGCATCATCCTGTGGGATGTTTTTCAGCAGCAGGGACTGGGAGACTAGTCAGGATTTAGGGAAACAGGAGTGGCTTTGAGACAAGTCTCTGAATGTCCTTGAGTGGCCCAGCCAGGGCCTGGACTTGAACCTGATCGAACATCTCTGGAGAGACCTGAAAATTGTTGTGCAACGACGCTCCCCATCCAACCTGACAGAGCTTGAGAAGATCTGCAGAGAAGAATGGCCGAAACTCCCCAAATACAGGTGTGCCAAGCTTGTAGAGTCATACCCAAGAAGGCTTGAGGCTGTAATCGCTGCCAAAGGTGCATCAACAAAGTACTGAGTAAATGGTCTGAATGCTTATGTATATGGGATATACATTTGCAAACGTTAATAAAACCCTGTTTTTACTTTGACATTGTGGGGTATTGTGTGTGGATTGATGAGGGGAAAAAACAATTTAATCCATTTTAGAATAAGGCTGTAACGTAACAAAATGTGGAAAAAGTAAAGGGGTCTGAATACTTTCTGAATGCACTGCATGTGTACTCCAAAGATCCAAATGAGCGTGTTAGATAGCTACTGCTTTGATGGAGCCATCTCTCTATTTTTATTAAGGGGGATACAAGTACAGTCAAGCAGACAGACACAGATACATAGAGTACAATGGAGTACAGACAGAGCGATAGAAAGACAGACCGACAGATATGTAGACAGACAGGACGCCCCCCTGATCTTACCTCTTCTGGCACAGATGAGCTCATGCACGCCACAGCTCCTCCCTCCACCACCTAGGGGTTAAAGGGATAGGAGCGTCAGGGGTGAGGGGTTAAGATATTGCTCTGCGTCTCAAGGGAGCCACATGTCGGTCCCTATGATGGTTCCTCCACAGCCTCTCCCATAGAGGTAAACCAAGGCTATTAGAGGCAGGTGACACACTAATTAACTCCAACCAACTAATCTCATAGAGTTATCAAGTGTTTAATTACATGTAATATCTCTGAGGAATCCTAACTGAATAGGGTTTTAGAATGGAACAACTGTGTCTGTCCTTAAAACTGTTTAATTTATAGTATACAGAGTAAATGGAAGGGATGAACGCAGACGTTCAGCACATTACCTTGGAAATAATGGACAAAGCAGCGGACGAGGTGGAGCCAAGTCCCTTTGCGGAATAAATCAATTATTTGTACTACTCTAATTATATTGGTAACCAGTTTATAATAGCAATAAGGCACCTCAAGGATTTGTGGTATATGGCCAATATACCATGGCTAAGGGCTGTATCCAGGCATTCCGCGTTGGGTCCTGCATAGGAACAGCCCTTAGCCGTGGTATATTGGCCATATACCACACCCTCTCGTGCCTTATTGCTTAAATAGATCAGTCTTCTTAACCCTGTATTCAAACCTTTTCAAACTCATAAGACAATAAAGATACACAGGCACGAATACACACACACACACACACACACACACACACACACACACACACACACACACACACACACACACACACACACACACACACACACACACACACACACACACACACACACACACAGACACACACAGACACACACAGACACACACACACACACACACTTGGCACTATCCTATGTAGGACTTAATGTTCTGAGTGGCTACAGTGAGAGTGTACTATAGCTCTTAGTCTTACTGTAGTTCAGGCTCTTGACTTTTCACCCTCATATTACACTACTGAGTGTGTACTATACTCCCTATGGAGGGTGAGTTTACAGACACAGGACATAAAAAGACATCCCTGAGGTCAATAAGGCAACAAGGGCAGTCAGAGCAGCCTGACTCCTGACCTTTCACAAAAATCAACCTATGCACTCAGTCTTAGCCAGCTTGATAAAAGCTCTCCTATCCCATCGACATTTTTGCAGAGAAAAAATAAACGGAGGTTGCTCTAATAGTCCAACACGGGCTCTAATAGTGCAACACAGGCTACTGCTTAAAAATGTATGTTTTTACTTTGACAGTATATGACCCGTAGTCTACTCTTTCTATCTCTTTTCTTCTATGTTTTATATCAACCATGCAGCAAACAAGTCAGGTAAAAACAAAAAGCGTCGTAAAATAGGCAGCTTTTATATCCTCTGCAACAGCTGTAGCCTACTGAAAATGCTTCCTATTTGCGCTCAATGAAATGTTGTGTTGTGAGCCGAAGCCTGCCCCATAAAAAAATTGATGTAGGCTACACAAAAGCTATAAGTAATTGATAAACATCTGTCTTTACACCGGTGACCAGTAAAGTATAGATTTGCATTGGCTAAAGACCAGCACATTCACCAGCTGACAGTGACTCTTTCCTCTCTTCTCTCTCACAGCATTGCATTTGCCAGGTGTGACGGCAACACTTCCAGTACTGAGACCGGATAGCAACCAACCAACGTGCGAGAACACGTGACCAAGTAGCCTATATATGTGTATGATACAATATTGCGCAGAAGCAGCCATGCAGCCTTGAATGTATAGGCATTGTAGGAGTTTACCTTTGATAGCATTTATCTGGCTTCAACAGTAGTGAAGTTCACATTATCCTATAATAAACTTGAACACTTACTAGGCTATGCTATCCTGTTTCTAACGAACCATTTATGAGGACTCGCACACGTTCATGCGTGATGACCGAGTCACATTTATTTTGGATCATCGCTGTCCACTTCAGGACCACTTCGCGTGGTACATAAAAGTGTCACGCGGCGCATCCCACAACATCTTTGCGGCTACTCTTCAGCATCTCTGCAGGCTATGTAGGCTACAGCACAAGCTGACGAGACACCGCAATGTGCATGTATATCATTGCTAGACATCTATCTGGCTGAATAAATGGTACTGGCACTAAGCATTCTAGCTCTGTCCCATGCAAGTTATATGAGTACAGCAGGTCACCTGTGCCGGCTACTTACCATCAACCGCCATTATCTTCTGTTCCAGATGGAACCAAAGCGAGGGGGTAAAAATTGGGGAGAGGTTATTCTTGTGTTTAAAGGAAGGGGGCATTGTTTGATAGCCTGATCCAAGACCATCCTGACCGCTGCGCTCTCGTTGCGTTTAGCGAAGCCGAAAGTAAACTCGCGAGATCAGACTGATTTGTATGAGCACCGCACACTGACTTTAGCCTACCTGTGCAATGAAAAATTGTAGGTTATTTGCAATAGCTACTTATCTTTATAATTGCATGTTTAGAAAGTATGATGGATTATGTATAAAAATATGATAGTGCAACATAAATTAATTATATTTGTGTATCACATTGCCTATGTTATGTATTGCTGCATACAGTTATATAAAGTTATACTATTGTAATATTAAAAGTTTCATAAATTAAAAGAAAATTGTGTAGTTATCAACAGACCTATTGGTCAGTTGTTCCATTCAACTTTTTTTCCCCAATGATGAATTACTGTGTAATTATTGGTAAAAACAGGTTGGCCGATATGCAAAAAGTAGCCAGGTAATGTGATTAAAACTAATTATTATGTACATTGTGGTGTTTTCCTTTTTTTTCGAATGAGCATCATGGGTAAAAAGACACGCCCGTCGAAACCTCTCAAACGTTTCCGCAAACCAGCCTGTGGCCGCTTGTTCTGATCTTCTACATTCGGAATCACTGTTACGGAACTATCAGACTTTGAACTTTTCGATCCCAGGACAAATATGAGTGAAATCAAACCTACGGATCCAGCAGCCACTAACGCTGGAGAGGAAAAGGACTGGGCCGCAGCAAAAGCCTTTTTTGACAGTTTAAAAACAAGGAAACCTAGACCCGTAAGTGATACATAAACCGTTCTTATTTGCTTGTGCAGATGAAACAAGTGTCTACACGGGTCTATAGTATACTATTTGCTAATCTCTTGTATCGTAATTTTTTCTTTACTATTCTTGTTTTCCAAATAGCCCAAACCCCAATATGCCGTTACTATCGCCGTCTCTTCTCGCACCCTGTTCAACATGGTTGCGGAGCGGAAGATCTATGAGGAAGAGGGGGTCGAGAAGTATGTGACGTTTCAACAGGAGCACGAGAATGAGCCGCTCATGCCAGGTGTGGCGTTTCCTCTCGTGAAGGTAAATTAGAGGGATTGTATTAAGATAGCTAAGGATATGGCCTACCTGCATGTCTGTGCGTGGGAGAGTCAGAGGGTAGGGTTGCCTTACAATTGCATGTGGATTCCTTAGTGGAGGTGAAGGGGAAACCTCATTCACTGTGATGCCAATGCCTTTAAGCCTAGATACAATGTGTTATGCATCTAGAATAGTGTTTTGCTCAGAATTACAATAGGCAATATTGTTTCCCACTGTTATGCACCATCTATACATCAACGGATGAATGACACTCCCGAGTGGCGCAGTGGTCTAAGGCACTGCATCTCAGTGCTAGAGGTGTCACTACAGACCCTGGTTCAATCCCAGGCTGTATCACAACCGGCCGTGATCGGGAGTCCCATAGGGCGGTGCACAATTGGCCCAGTGTCGTCCGGGTTAGGGGAGGGTTTGACCAGGGTAGGCTGTCATTATAAAATAAGAATTTGTTCTTTATTGACTTGCCTAGTTAAATGACGGTTAAATAAAAAAATACTGTTGCATGTGGATTCCTTGGTGGAGCTATGTTTTAGTGGGTTCTTCTGGTTCGTCTGGTTCTTCTTCCCATGCTCTATAATGGTATGCAAGCACAGGATTAGGCCATGTTGTAATCTATAGCAGAACGACAAATGTCCCCTGCAGATAATCTGTGTGGGTGTGTTAGTGCATGTGTCCGTGCGTGTTGTGTGTGCCAGTGGCGAATTTAGCATGTAGATCATGTGGGATGTATGCCAGCAAAGCCACAACACTAAACAATACATTAATTGTACTATAACGGTGACAAACGGTGCCCACAAACTATTAGGCCCCTCATAAAGCTGTTCCAACAGCAGCCCCAACACCTTACCACTGCTACACCTGGCTATCAGCGGAGCCTTGTCTGGCTGCGAAACAGTTCATTCAGCCTCTTTTACTGACTTTAAAAAAAACATAGCTCTTATGGCTGACTTGCTTAAACAAATGTGGTTTCTACTGACAATTGAGATGTACAAACTATGGCATAAGGGGACGACAAGCACATAAGAAGCAATCTGTAATTTCGATTAAGACATTAATGAGCCAGCGACGACGGACATAGTCATTATAACTATTTGTTCAGCACTTTTGAAATGTACAGCAATAGAATTCAGAACGTGGGCCGTTCTTACAGTGTTCTCCCTGTACACCAGGTCAGAACCATAGGATAAATAAAGGGGGCATATAAATAGACAATGAAAGATCTTACAATATTCAATGATGACATTTCTCTAAAACAGGTTTTAGGCTACATGTGCACCACCAAGTTAGAACAGTAGGCGATATTAAGAGGTGAAAACAGACCAAATGATTAGGGTGAGGCACATTGAACACCGTTTGGGTCTTTGAGTGTCAGAAAAGATACACGTCATATAACACAATTTGACGGGTTAAATAAACTTTTAATTTGACACGTCAAATAACACAATTCTATTATACAATGTTGTGTGTGATGAATTTACACGTGCAAACCAAGGACCATCACTACTATCAGTAGCATTGCCAAAGCTGTAAGTTTGCAAACAAGCAAACACCGGCCACGAACGATGTTTTGTCATTGTATCTTAATCCCTGTGTCAATTCTGTTTTGAAAACACACACACACACACACACACACACACACTCACACACTCTGCAGGCTCTGATGACGGTGAACTCCAGACTGAGGCAGCTCTACCCCGACAGTGAGGAGCTGTTTGACATCGTCCTGATGACTAATAACCACGCCCAGGTCGGGGTGCGCCTCATCAACAGCATCAACCACTACGGTCCGTAAAACACGCTCTGAAACTCATACTGCAATGTTACAGCCACGCCTACAATGTCATAAGACACCTGTTTTGCAAAGTATGTTCATGTTTCATTGAATGATTGGACATCCAACTTTATGTTGTTCTTTTGACCAAATATGTTGTTTTTAATGTTTATATGCTGTTGTTCATGATATGCTGTGGCCATCTTCAGCCTGTTGACCATACCATCATATTTCTATGAGTTTCTGATAAGAAACAATGGTTCCCTCTACCTAACAGATTTAACCATTGAGAGATTCTGTATGACTGGAGGGAAAAGCCCCATTGGATATCTGAAGGCCTACATGACCAACCTGTACCTCTCCAAGGATGGAGAGAAAGTCACTGAGGCCATTGAGGAGGGTAGGTGGTGATGCTTCTGGTTTAGGATGGACTGGTTTAGGTTGGCATGGATGCTAAGTCAACTGTAGATGTACATTGTGGTAACACTTTATAGTATAGCCTACAGCTGTAATGCATGGATGATGCTGTTGTAATGGGTTGTGACCAGATGATATACAGCCAAGGACGAGTTTAGAGTTGAACTACCATAAGAGTTCAGACTTAATTCTGGAGAGGATGAGTCAGATTTCACTGTTAGTTTTACGCACAACATAATTGTGCAGTTTCAGTTAATAAAACTGACGATTGTTTATTTTTGATGAAATTACTGATGATGAGGGTACTGTTGCTTGTATGCGTGTGCTTGCTGTAACTGTCACCTCCTAATGTCATCCCCCTGTCATCCTAAGTAGCTAGTTCCACAGTAGTTGCAAGATGAAGTATATTGTGTCCCGGTGTTGTTGCCATTCATGTTCACCCCATTGGGTAGACTGTATCACGGTGACATTTAGATGCTTACAAGTATGAGTTATTTCTTGGGTAGCACAAGACATAAATCCTAGACAAAAATAAACACAAATTGTTCACGTTATACTAGCTACCGGCGACTCAGTGAAAGTACAGCTGTCCAGTGAGAAGCACAACGCCGGTGCACTGGTCATTCACACTGGCTTGGCATGTTGTCGTTATTGCCCTCTGTCAGCTAATTGTCATCGCCTCGTGACTCATAGCTAGCTTACTAACCTAACTCTCTAGCTAGCTGTTGTCATAGTAACAGAAACTGGCAAATCGCACAGCGAGAGAATGGCAATTTTTGCGTCACTTCCGTAGCTTTATACCATTTAGCCATAACTGTTGTAAAGCGTTGCAAGACTTGTTATGAGCATGTATAAGCCCCTTATGTCTTATAAACAGGCATTGCTGCAGCGACCATGTTTGCATCTGGAGATGTGGAGAACCAGCTTTCTGACACACAGCTGAAAGTAGCTTTTGACGGAGACGCAGTCCTCTTCTCTGACGAGTCAGAGATCATCGTGAAACAACACGGTCTGGACACGTTCTTTGAGCACGAGAAGGAATTTGAGAACAAACCACTTGCACAGGTGATCATGAGAGGACTCTGAAGCAGAATATGTCTCCATTTTATGTTAGCTTTTGACATGGTCGTTTGTGTCAGATTTCCATATCTCCCTGTAGAGGGCTTATACATTTTCAACTAACTAGCAACAAACGTTTTAACTAACTATCCCACTATGCCTAATACTAGACCCAACCCTTTCCTTATGCCTACCAAGTTGTTGCATATCTAAAGACCATCGATAATAGGGAGCTAGCCCAATAAAGTCGAACCCATTTATGTATTATATGCTTTGATTTTGGACAAAAGTAAAAAAAAAAAATGTCTCATTGTTTCTCTCAGGGTCCCTTGAAGTGTTTTCTGGAGGCGCTGGGGAAGCTCCAGAGAAAGTTCTACGCCAAGAACGAGCGTATGACCTGCCCCATTCGTACCTACCTGGTAACAGCCCGCAGTGCAGCCAGCTCAGGGGCCCGTGTCCTCAAGACCCTCAGGAGTTGGGGCCTGGAGATCGACGAAGCCCTGTTCCTAGCCGGGGCCCCCAAAGGGCCTCTCCTGCAGAAGATCCGGCCCCACATATTCTTTGACGACCAGATGTTCCACATCGAGGGAGCCAAGGAGCTGGGGACCATCGCTGCACACGTGCCTTATGGGATCGGACAGAAGTATCACAAGGGGGAACTTATTGAGCAGCCTGTCAAAGACAAGAAGTAAAGAGCCTCCTAGTGGTGGGGAGATATCATACGTTATGCAAATGCTTAGTTGCACACAACCCTGTCATCAGCTGTAGGACCTTTATTGTTTATCAGGATTTTATATTATTTCTCTTTTTTACACTTTATTACAAACATCTTATCAGAGAATATTGTATTAACAGGAGACAAAAACACATAGTTTTACTGTAGATGTAATACTCACATCAGGGACCAATGTCACCTAATGTTCTCTGTCATAAGGAGAGAAAGGATCACTTTCCTACAATCCTCATCACCATCACATTGTAGTCATTAATAGTATTTGGTAAAATATGTCGTTTTTTATGAAAATGTATGTCAGTGTGTTCAAATTTTACACATGAAAGTATATTTAGCAAAGTGTATTTTATATCTTTAGATATGTGCACTCTAGTGCACTTACAAGGTAGAATGGTTATTGATATGAAGCGCTGAAAAAATATGCGTTTTGGTTTTGCTGCACACCATACAAAACAGACGTTAACACATTATTTATTTATTATTTACACTTAGATGCAGTCGGGATCTTAAGCACTTACAAACTCGTACCATATTATACCAATTGGAATTCGTAAAATTTTCAAATTGCAAACAATTAAAAACATTTTTTTTGCAGTACATATCATACCAAATGGATGATGTAGTACACAATTGTGCATATTTTTCAGGGACCCATTTTGGCTCTTGAGCACGACTTAAAAAACATGTCTGAAATGTACTGAACTTTAGAAGCAACACTTTAATATTCAATAATTATTTTTGCTATCCATGCATTGTTCTAGTCTATTCCATTTTCTTATTCCATTTAAAAATATTTGTTTTTAGATGCAAGAAACCTCACCTTGCTCTTAGTAAAGCTGAATTAGGCTATATGATGGTTATATCAACATCTCAAGCAAGCTAGTTCAACATACTTGTTCCACTAGTAAAATGTTACATGTCGGGTATTTTGTTACAAATAGTTTACAGTTGAATATACAGTATGTATAAGGACAGTCTATATTGTATGTTGAACATTAAATATTTGTATTTTTTTATCTGTGTGTTTACACATTTTTTAAGAATATCTAGTCTGTATTTTTTCACTTAACTTAATATAAAGATGTATCATGTGCATATTGCAGTAAGGTTAAATAAAGGTTTAAAATAGATGTGAATGGTTGATTCATGTTTTTATGTATTTTCCACACATTGATACAAACCCGATTGAGATGTTGTGGCAGGACCTGAAACAAGATGTTCATCCTCAAAAACCCACAAATATCGCTGAGTTAAAGCAGTTCTGCATGGAAGAGTGGGACAACAACAACTACAGGAAATGTTTGGTTGTGGTCATTGCAGCAAAATGTGGCACAAGCAGTTATTGATTGTAAGGGGGAAATTACTTGATCACACGGGGACATTGGGTGTTGTATAACTGTTTATAAAAAAAAAATGAAATCAGTATCACATTTTTTATTCTTTGTTCCTTTTATCTAATTTTAGGTTTTGGTTGAAGATTTGCAAAAATAGAGAAAAAAAAATCAGAAAGGGGGAAATACTTTTTCAGGGCACTGAATATAATGTGTGGATTCCCCCTAGAGTCTGACTGTTAGGAGATGATCACACATGGATAGTGTATCTGCTGGTTATAGGTATGTGTCAGGATGGGGATCCATTGGGGATGTCAACAACACTTGACTGTATCCTGCTCCCAGGGGGCACGTCTTTAGACTGTGTTACATAGTAGTGACACACACACACACAGTGATATGGCTGCATAATGCCAACAGGAAACTGATATGATAATGACATGTCTATTTATAGCTTCCTGAGGCCCAGCAATTACATTTTGTCCACTCTAATAGACATTTGTTTTTGGTCTTAATCTCTGAGGATATACATACCACTGTGTTAGGTCCTGTTTTCCCTTTGGGAGACATTCTAGGCTTTTCAATGATATCACATGTGTGACCTGGATAACGTTATCCTTCTGTTTTAAAAAAAATGGCTGGCAACTTAATTAGAACAGTTTATCGTAAGAAGAAAGGTAAGGCCGGAATTCAATTTGATCGTGCTTTGTCAGCAATGCAGGTTTTCAAGGAAATGTGCCCACGTTCGTGGAGACCATATTCACAGTAAACACGACATATATGTCGGCTAATGGCGCATTGTCCAAATCTACAATCAGATTCAATCCTGGCCTAAGTGTGTGTTGTTGTGTCATTATATTATTTGTTAGTTTGATATTCTATTCTGCTTTTAGCATGTAAAATATCTCAGAAATAGTATGGTCAGTTTTCAGAGCAGTGTAATATTTGATTCAATACAATTAGAGCAAAATAAGAGCTTGTTTACACTGTAATGTCCTCTTTACTGTACATCAGGATGTGTCTGTTTTCTATACTGTAGCCTTTTACTGTACATCAGGATGTGTCTGTTTTCTATACTGTAGCCTTTTACTGTACATCAGGATGTGTCTATGTTTTCTATACTGTAGCCTTTTACTGTACATCAGGATGTGTCTGTTTTCTATACTGTAGCCTTCTACTGTACATCAGGATGTGTCTATGTTTTCTATACTGTAGCCTTTTACTGTACATCAGGATGTGTCTATGTTTTCTATACTGTAGCCTTTTACTGTACATCAGGATGTGTCTATGTTTTCTATACTGTAGCCTTTTACTGTACATCAGGATGTGTCAATGTTTTCTATACTGTAGCCTTTTACTGTACATCAGGATGTGTCAACTATGTTTTCTATACTGTAGCCTTTTACTGTACATCAGGATGTGTCAACTATGTTTTCTATACTGTAGCCTTTTACTGTACATCAGGATGTGTCAACTATGTTTTCTATACTGTAGCCTTTTACTGTACATCAGGATGTGTCAACTATGTTTTCTATACTGTAGCCTTTTACTGTACATCAGGATGTGTCAACTATGTTTTCTATACTGTAGCCTTTTACTGTACATCAGGATGTGTCAACTATGTTTTCTATACTGTAGCCTGTTACTGTACATCAGGATGTGTCAACTATGTTTTCTATACTGTAGCCTGTTACTGTACATCAGGATGTGTCTATGTTTTCTATACTGTAGCCTTTTACTGTACATCAGGATGTGTCTATGTTTTCTATACTGTAGCCTTTTACTGTACATCAGGATGTGTCAACTATGTTTTCTATACTGTAGCCTTTTACTGTAATGTAAAATGGTTCATATGTTCTATTGACCTATACACACATATATGCTATTTCTTTACAAACTAGTGTACTAAATATAGCTCTGTACACACTTGTGCATATTGTTTAGTGGATTTTACAGTGGCTTTACATTTCCTTAGTACGCTGATTTTCTAGTTTACCCTACTTTTGGACAGGAATGTTCTGCTAACATACATTTCTGATTCAGTTAAGCAAACAAAGAATTGTATTGCAGTTGGTATGTATTTTTGTCAGATCAGGTTGGGTATAATCTTTGCTGTATCTCCCTTTTAGTTTGGAATGCTTACAATGTCATCACGTATTTAATTTTCTCTTCTCTTTCCTCATTTCTTGTCACGCCCTAATCTGTTTCACCTGTCCTTGTGCTTGTCTCCACCCCCCTCCAGGTGTCAACCATCTTCCCCATTATCCCCAGTGTATTTATACCTGTGTTTTCTGTCTGCCTGTTGCCAGTTCGTCTTGTTTGTTCAAGTCAACCAGCGCTTCTCTTGTTTTCTCGTCCTCCTGGCGTCGACCCTTGCCTGTCCAGACTGAGCCTGCCTTATTGTCCTGTAACCTGGCCCCACTACTCTGGATTACCGACCTCTGCCTGCCTTGACCTGTAGTTTCCCTGCCCCGGTTGTTACAATAAACATTGTTACTTCAACACAGTCTGCACTTGGGTCTTACCTGAAACCTGATATTTATCTTATTCCAACCACATTCTATGTGTTTTAAATCACCTGCTTGATCATCACACCCCTGGCCTCTCCTCCCTCCCTTCAGTTTCTCCATAGCAATGTTATAGGCACGTCGCCATCTTGGTTCATCTTTTAGCCAGCATGGTGTCTAACCTCTGCTTGTCACTGGGGGTAAACTACCTGCCCTCCAGGACACCTACACCACCCGATGTTACAGGAAGGCCATAAAGATCATCAAGGACATCAACCACCCGAGCCACTGCCTGTTCACCCCGCTATCATCCAGAAGGCGAGGTCAGTACAGGTGCATCAAAGCTGGGACCGAGAGACTGAAAAACAGCTTCTATCTCAAGGCCATCAGACTGTTAAACAGCCACCACTAACATTGAGTGGCTGCTGCCAACACACTGACACTGACTCAACTCCAGCCACTTTAATAATGGGAATTGATGGGAAATTATGTAAATATATCACTAGCCACTTTAAACAATGCTACCTTATATAATGTTACATACCCTACATTATTCATCTCATATGCATACGTATATACTGTACTCTATATCGTCGACTGCATCCTTATGTAATACATGTATCACTAGCCACTTAAACTATGCCACTTTGTTTACATACTCATCTCATATGTATATACTGTACTCGATACCATCTACTGTATCTTGCCTATGCTGCTCTGTACCATCACTCATTCATATATCTTTATGTACATATTCTTTATCCCCTTACACTGTGTATAAGACAGTAGTTTTGGAATTGTTAGTTAGATTACTTGTTGGTTATTACTGCATTGTCGGAACTAGAAGCACAAGCATTTCGCTACACTCGCATTAACATCTGCTAACCATGTGTATGTGACAAATAAAATTGGATTTGATTTGATTTTTGATTTGCTGATAATAACCTTATATCACTGAGACGGATGAAGGGAATTCAGATTTCATGGGACATAGCTGAAATACCTTACTTTACAAGTTGTAGTAAACTTAATAGGCTAACTAAAACAAGTCCTCTCAATTTACAGATGTATATGTTTTAAGTTGGATGAGCTATAATTGTCACGCCCTGATCTGTTTCACCTGTCCTTGTTATTGTCTCCTCCCCCTCCAGGTGTCGCTTATTTTCCCTGGTGTATTTATCCCTGTGTTTCCTGTCTCTCTGTGCCAGTTCATCTTGTACGTTCAAGTCAACTAGCATTTTTTTTTTTGCCTGTCCACAACCATTCTCTTGCCTACCCCTTTTGGATTGTGAATAAACATCTTGGACTCTAACCATGGCAGGGTAGCCTAGTGGTTAGAGCGTTGGACTAGTAACCGGAAGGTTGCAAGTTCAAATCCCCGAGCTGACAAGGTCGTCGTGACAGATCTGTCATTCTGCCCCTGAACAGGCAGTTAACCCACTGTTCCTAGGCCGTCATTGAAAATAAGAATTTGTTCTTAACTGACTTGCCTAGTTAAATAAAGGTAAAATAAAAACCATCTGCCTCCTGTGTTTGCATCTGGGTCTCGCCTTGTGTCCTTACAATATTATTATAATTTTCTCAACTATGGAAATGATTTCATTATTGACAGATGGCTGCTATATATGTTTTACTTTGGTTGAGACAGGTTTGTTAATTGTTGTACTTAGAGTCCCTTTTGACTCCTTTCCTGTTTCAGTCAAAATCCAATCAATGGACCAGACATCCAGAATCTGTTTTAAGGCCAAATTCCACTCCATGTACTCGTGTCATTGCCAAACAATGGAGCAACATGATTGTTATGACAAAAAGGGGCAAGGATTGGAACGTTAGCACATACAGTACAAACTTGATTTGTCCAGGCTAGACCAGACAGTGGGTTCTCAAATCTGTCCTGAGTAACCACAGACCACAGACCACAGACCACAGACCACAGACCACAGACCACAAAACAAATCCATTCACTTTTTTTGTTGCTATATCTGGTTTAATGCATCATATTTCTGTGAAAACCAGTATATGTTTTAATTGTAAACTAGTTCCTGAGAAGTAAATTAACTCAAATACAGTAAAATACATGCCGAAAGCCAGATGTAATTTAAACCAACACATTATTCTAAATTGTGGGTCTCAGCAAACTAAACTCTCTTGTTTGATCAACACAGCTATTTCTGTTGCAAAGGCAAACTTCAATATTTACGTTCACACACTGTTGTTTTTCAAACTCAATTCACAATTGAGCAAAAATGCTCATATATTTGAATTTTGCCTGTGACTTAATAAGGTAAATATCTTTGTATTTGTATTTATTATGGATCCCAATTAGATCCTACAAAGGCAGCATCTACTCTTCCTGGGGTCCAGCAAAATTAAGGCAGTTACACCATTTTTAACATCCACAACATATTTCACAACACGTTAAGTCTGTGCCCTCAGGCCTCTACTACCACATATCTACAACACAAAATCCATTTATACATGTGTATAGAGCATTTGTTATAGCGTGTTGATGTATGCATGTCTGTGCTTGTGTGTGTGTCTCTCCACAGTCCCAGCTGTTCCATAAGGTGTATTTGTATCTGTTTTTAAAATCTAATTCTACTGCTGCATCAGTTACCTGATGTGGAGTAGAGTTCCATGAACTCATGGCTCTATGTAGTACTGTCTGTTCTGGACCTGGGGACTGTGAAGACACCTCTGGTGGCATGTCGTGTGGGGTATGCATGGGTGTCCAAGCTGTGTGCAAGTAATTCAAACAGACAGCTCGGTGCAGTCAACATGTCAACTGTAGTCCACACGACTGAACCGTAGTCCATGTGCAACAAAACTAGGGCCTGTAGGACCTGCCTTTTTGATAGTGCTGTTAAGGGGGGCAGAGCAGTGCTTTATTATGGACAGACTTCTCCCCATCTTAGATGCTGTTGTATCAATATGTTTAGATCATGACAGTTTTTAATCTAGGGTTACTCCAAGCAGTTTAGTCACCTAAACCTGCTCAATTTCCACATTATTCACTACAATATTTAGTTGAGGTTTAGAAAATGATTTGACCTAAATAAAAGGCGTTAGTTTTGAAAAAAATATTTATGACTTAACTTATTCCTTGCTACCCATTCTGAAACTAACTGCAGCTCTTTGTTAAGTGTTGCTGTAATTTCAGTCGCTGTAGTAGCTGACGTGTATAGTGTTGAGTCATCTGCATACATAGACACTCTGGCTTTACTCAAGGCCAGTGGCATGTTGTTAGTAAAGATTGAAAAAGTAAGGGGACTAGACAGCTGCCCTGGGGAACTCTACCTGGATTAGGTTGGAGAGGCTTCCATTAAATAACACCCTCTGTGTTCTGTTAGACAGGTAAATATTTATCCACAATATAGCAGGGGAGTAAAGCCATAACACATACCTTTTTCCAGCAGCAGACTATGATCGAAAATGTCAAAAGACGCACTGTGTAACAAGACAGCCCCCACAATCTTTTTATAGTCAATTTCTCTCAGCCAATCATCAATCATTTGTGTATTTGCTGTGTTTGTTGAATGTCCTTCCCTATAAATGTGCTGAAAGTCTTGTCAATTTTTTCATTGTAAAATAGCATTGTATCTACCAAAGTTCCAAAGGCTGAGCCTAATATAGTGTATAAGAGGTCACACAATAGGTAAAACCATTTTTTCCAAAAGTTTACTAAGGGTTGGTGACAGGCTGATTAGTCGGCTATTTGAGCCAGTGAAGGAGGCTTACTATTCTTCGGTAGCGGAATGAGTTTTGCTTCCCTCCAGACCCGAGCGCCCACTTTCTCATAGGCTTAAATTGAAGTTATGAAGAAATTTTTGAAGACATTTTTACATTTCTCATCAATCCACTGGGATTTAACAGTTTTTACAGTCGTTTTTTTAATGGGTGCATGCTTACTAGTAACTGGAATAAGGAATTTCATATGTGTCAAGAGCAGCATCTGTGGATCTGCATCTGCCGTTCTGCTCTTGAACAAGGCAGTTAACCCACTGTTCCTATGCTATCATTGAAAATAAGAATGTGTTCTTTACTGACTTGCTGAGTTAAATATATATATATTTATTAATTCCTGTGCTATTTTTAACTACCCTGGTAGGTTGACTGATAACCTGAACCAGGTTGCATGCACTGGTTACAGTTTGAAGCTTTTTCTTGAGTGGGCAGCTTGATGAAAGCCAGTCAATATTTAAATCACCCAGAAAATATACCTCTCTGTTGATATCACATACATTATCAAGCATTTCACAGATGTTATCCAGATACTGACTTTTAGCACTTGGTGGTCTATGGCAACTTCCCACAAGAATGGGCTTTAGGTGAGGCAGATGAACCTGTAGCCATATTTCTTCAGCAGTATTCAACACGAGATCCTCTCTAAGCTTTCCAGAAATGTGGTTCTAATTGGCAACACCTCCACCATTAGCATTTCTGTATTTTCTGTGGATGCTATAACCATGTATTGCTACTACTGAATCAAAGGTGTTATCTAAGTGAGTTTCAGATTGTCAGAATATGAATGTCATCTGTTACTAGCAACATTGATTTCATGAACCTCGTGTCTTAACACTTCTTAAGGCCAGGGGGCACTATTTTCACATCCGGATGAAAAGTGTGCCTAAAGTAAACTGCCTGCTACTCAGGCCCAGAAGCTAGGATATGCGTATCATTGGTCGATTTGGATAGAATACACTCTAAAGTTTCTAAAACGATTAAAATGATGTATGTCAGTATAACAGAACTTATTTGGCAGACGAAACCCAAAGGACAAACCATCCAGGATTTTTTTTTTTGAAGTCGCTCTCTTTTCGATGTGTTTTCTATGTGGATCTAGATTTCTAAGGCACTTGCTTGCAGTTCCTATCGCTTCCATTAGATGTAAACAGTCTAGAAATTGGTTGATGTTTTTCCTTTGAGAAATGAAGAAGTAGCCATTTCCTTTCTGGGAGTCGAGCCAAGTGTACTGTTGTGGTTGGGGCGCACGACATGAAAGCTCGCTCCACTTTGTTTTCGTCCGATATTGAACACAGTTTATTCCGTCTTAAATGTTATCGATTATTTGCGTTTAAAAATACCTAAAGTTGGATTAGGAAAGTTGTTTGAAATGTTTGGACCAAGTTTACAGGTAACTTATGAGATACTTTGTAGTCATGTTGGGCGAGTTGGAACCGGTGTATTTCTGAATCAAACGTACCAAATAAATGGACATTTTGGGGATATAACGACGGAATTTAACAAACAAAAGGACCATTTGTGCAGGGGCAAAAATCTGATTTCAACTTTGGAGGGGACAATTACATTACATTTTCTCAAGAGCAATTCCTGAGGGGGACACCAAAAGTAGTGCTGTAACACAGCCTACATTGTAATATGTTAAATGTATATTGAGGAACCATATTTACTACAAAAGGATAATTGATAGGTACAGTAGTTAACTGAAGGGTTGTCCCAACTTGTTCAAATTTTAAATCATTATAATACTACTAATAATAATAGTTATAGCAGTGTTCCTTATCAGTACAGTATGTATGCAGGTATTTGTACTTACAAACAGCAATACCAAGAAAGGGCAGTAGGTGGCAATGGTACTGTACACTGTGTATGGGTGCAGTTTTCATAAATACAATGAATATGGTGTGATGTCATCTAAAATAATCTCCATTGAGAACCATCACAAAGTTGGTCTCCGTATTGAATTGACCTTTTAATTAGACCTTTTCTGATACGTTTATATAGTCATTAAATATGTGCCACTGGCCTGAGTCTACTACAACAGCTTTACAAGAACAAAAAGCTCAAAATAAGTACAATTATAAAAGTGAAAGAACTACTTCAATGAATAACCCCAAAAAATCTACCAAAATATCCTTCAAAAATACTGATTTATTGTTCAGTCAGTGTCTCAACTCTTCAAACAGCAGCTATGGACAAGTATGTCACACAAAATATGCAATTTTAAATAAGAATAACAAAATAAATCATTAGTATGAGTACTGTCATGCACTAAAAACTGAAAACTACGAAACAAAATAACAAATATACTATACACCTGGGGTTTCCCAAACAGGGGACCGTGGACCCCTATTGGTCAGTGTTGTAATTGCAAGGGTTCTGTGAGATAAAAAAGTGTAATGAACGTATTCATCACCACACGAATTCCAGTAACTTTACATATAATATAGAGGGGGTGGAGGTCCCTGAGGACCACTCAAAACCTTGCCTGCCTTGCCTCAAAATATGCAGGGGTTCCAGTACCCCAAAAAGGTTGAGAACCACTGCTACACACACTACTGAACAAAAGAACCGAACATTTGTCCAGCCTGTCTTTATGTACATTATAGACAACTACGCCATTCAGTCTATCTTGGCCCATGCTAGCCTGTAGCCAAGTCTTTAACCTTTGGAGTGCACTGAAACTCCTCTCAGCCTCACATGAAGACACTGGCACCACAAACAAAAAATTCTGATCAGCACCTCAACTTGGTCACCCAACCCCCACACCTCCACTGGAAGCTTCCTGAGGACCTCTGCTGCCTCTCCACTGCTGCTACAGGGGTATTTGTTGCAAAAGAGAGGCAACTGCATTGTAAGAGAATCTATGTTCAGCTCTGGGTACTGATCTAGAGACTCATCCAATTGCCCCGTGAGAAACGCTCTTTCCAACGTTTGCAGGACATTTAGATTGTCCTAGTCAAAACAGTCGCCAAACTGAACCTCCACACCATCCAACACTTTAAAAAATTCTGCCTTATAGTGATCCACTGTTTTGCCAGCAAATCATCTTGAGTGTGTCTCAATGGAGTCAATCAATGTTGTTGCTTTCTCATACAGTGCAAGGTAGCTTTCATCATTTCTTCTGTTAACCCCATGCACAGGATAACTGGACACTGATTGGATTTCGCTGGTGTGCTTTTACAGTTGCAAAGTGGCAGTGGGTTTGGCAGTTTTGACGTGCTGTGAATTTTACAATGGCTTTTCTCCAGTTCCTAAATCCTGCACTAATGAAGGCAGCATCTGCTCTTTGGCCAATAGATGGCTGGCTTGAAAACCCTCGGCTACAGTGAAAACACAACACTCCTTTTATTGATGGATTATAAGGTAGCCAGGGGAAATCGCGAAGCCATCTCTCTTGAAACATCAACACTCTGTTGGCAAGAGTTTGCGGTTCTATAAATTGTGGGTGTGGCTGATAAGGTTTTGTTCCATAACTGAGGTAACTGGACAATGCAGTGCCACTGTTCCCTATACTGGTGCTGCTGGCAACAAGGTTGACACCTGGTCCTGCCGTAGCTGTGACACCGTCCTCTGAAGTCTCTCCCTGGCTCTTCCCCTTTCACCACCCTCACTGCCTCACAGTCTGAATCCTAGAAAATAAATAAGGTGTTTGCCATACTCCTAACTACCGGTACCCAAAACTACACAATTAATCACAAAGGCAATACCATTGCCTTAAACAAATCTTAGTTCAGTCAGCAGTTTAAGTTGAGAGTGGGGGAGTCCATGGCATTTTCCAATTATGTCCTATTTTACAAGTCTAAAAAAACTTTCATAATGTCGCCAAACAAAGACTCAACAAACTTACCTGAGACTCCCTGTCTCTGCCAGTCTGTCCCTCTGCCCATCTGTCCCCAGCTCTGCTGTCTGTGTGCCATCTGTCCCCAGCTCTGTCCCCAGCTCTGCTGTCTGTGTGCCATCTGTCCCCAGCTCTGTCCCCAGCTCTGCTGTCTGTGTGCAATCTGTTGCCTGATATGCCTAATGACATCATTGCGAAACATTTCTATTAGCATTTCACTTTCTTATTAGCATTTTATCAACTCGTTTTTGAGATATTAGGCTACTAGGTTTCTTACTTTGCGTTTTAGTGTACTGAAAAATACTCTTCTCCTTTTTCTGCCATTTCTCTACCTGGCTGGCTACACACACAGTGTTCAGGTTATTACCAGTAGGAGATGGGCTTCTATCATCTTCTATCATTCTAGATGGGCTTCAATCTAAAAGGTAGCTAGCTGGTCAGCTAGCAAATATCAAACGGATTGCAGTGATAAGGGTTGACAGCTGTATGAGTTCACCATTTACACAACGTATGCTGCAACCTTTTGGAATTGTAATATAGTTTGTTTTTTAGTGGCTGGCTTCCAACAATAGCTGAATTTGCAGAGCTAGCGAGCACCAATTCCGTTTCGGTGGCGTTTGCTATAATCTTTGCTATCGTCAGTTTACTCAAGATCGACACACAGGTGTTTCAAATTCCCCAAGCGACAATTTAGCTTTTGCAACGAGACCATTAAATATATTTAAGACAATGGCAGAAGAGTAATGTCAGTTTATCGCTAACCTTATCACAGAGACGTCGAAGCACTACAGCTACATGCTGATCTTGGAATAAACAGACGATGTCAAAGATGGAATATTTGACGACTCCACGTAAATTGAATTGGTACTAGCTAGCTTGCTAGCTAATGTTTGATTTTAGTTTGCTCGCTGGCTGTGCAAATTAAGCTATTGTGTGTGTGTGAGAACCCTGACAACATAAAACATCATTATGGTGCGATTGACTGGATTAACATCACGTTAGTTATGTGTATTAAGTGACTTTCAGACGGTAGACACGAACCCTCTGTTACCTTGCCAGTTAAGGAACACACAACATTGCATTGCTAGTTTCTCTCATTGACACAAATTCAAAGAGCTGCACACACTGGTTGATGTTACGGTAGCTAGCTAGCAAACATCAGCTAACATAGTGTGACCTGTAATAGAATGCAGCGAAAATGAAGACTGGTGACGGTTATTAAATGTGTTTTCTTGTATTGAGTGGTAGATTCCCACACATGCACAGTACCTGCATCTTGTGCCACTGCTGAGGGTTGGGGGGTGGGAGGCAGTGGATCAAACCATTGTGAGGCAAAGGGTGGGGGTCGCAATCTTTCGAAACGTATAAACGAGCTAATAAGTGTCTACAATCAGCGCAAGTGCTTTCATTGCGTATTATGAATATTATTGAAATTACAGAGTTATGTTTCCAGTGATATATTTGGGGGTACAAATCATATTTTTCCCAGGATGGGTGGGGTTGTGTACCCCCGTCCCACCTGGGATTTCGCCTGTGGATCAAAGCATCAGCACTCGTATCGTCGTATTCCACCGGATCTCTCATCACACCCGCACCACACACTAGAATACTGCAGCACCGTTTCCCCTGCCATAAACCATCACATTGGTGCCACAAAAAAAGAGAAGATGACGATGTATAGGTTCGCAGAGAAAATTGTGTACTATTTTTGGATATTGATTAGCGATTTTCAAGGATGCAAATAAATTCCAAAATATGTGTGGAGTTTTTAGTTCAGATTATTAGTTTGAAATATGTGATCTATAAAGAGAGCTTTATAATCGCGATATTCACTTTTTGGGTTTGAATAGTGTGAGAAAACAACAATATATTTAGTGAGAATCACAAAATAGGGTACAAAATTATTTCTAGCTCTTAAAGGGGCAGTAGCCTACATGGGGTATACAGATTTAAATGACAGCATTATTTAATATGCAGTAATTCTTCTGCTATTTATTCTGTTACTAATAATATTTAAATGTTAATTGTTTATTCTGATTACAATTATTATTTCTCATCTTTTAACTAAATAATAATATTTTGCTTCCAATATGTAAGCACGTCAAATCAAAATGTATGTGTCACATACACATGGTTAGCAGATGTTAATGCAAGTGTAGCGAAATGCTTGTATATATAGCTGTCCGATAACACATTCTGAGCTCTGTCAGAACGTGTTAGACAGACCACAATATAGGTGAAGTCAACTGGCAAAGGAGTTGCATTTTTGAACAGTGATAGTCAAAGCGACCTTTAGCCTATCCCATGAGTGTTTGCAAGTTATATGACATATCAGATCTTATATAAGAGGATGTTGAACAACACAGTTAGACTCGCCCCATCCAAACATTTCCTTAGACTTGTCATCGCTTGGTCTGTCCATCTACATTTGGAATCAATGTTACGGATCTACCAGACCTAAAACTTTTCCATCCCAGGCCAAATATGAGTGAAATCAAACCTACCGATCCAGCAGACACTAACGCTGGAGAGGAAAAGGACGGGACAGCATCAAAAGTCTGTTCTGACAGTTTAAAAACAAAGAAACTTAAACCCGTAAGTGATACACTTTTGCATATGCAGCTGTTTGCCTTTTGCCTATAACATCTATATCTTCACGTATACAATATTGCTAATTTATTTGACAAAAACTTTTGCTTTATAATCTTGTTTTCCAAATAGCCCAAACCCCAGAATGCCGTGACAATCGCCGTCTCCTCTCGAACACTTTTCAACATGGATGAGGAACGGAAGATCTATGAGGAAGAGGGAGTCGAGAAGTACATGGCCTACATGAATCAACAGGAGCACGAGAATGAGCCACTCATGCCAGGTGTTGCGTTTCCCCTTGTGAAGGTATATTAGAGGGATTGAATTAACTAAAGATTTGGCTTACTTGCATGTCTGTATATGGGAGTATAAGACGGTGGGGTTGCACTACAACATATAAATTCTGTATTGTGGGTGAAAAGGAAACTTCATTCAATATGATGCCAATGTCTTTAGGCCTAGATGGAATTTGTGTAATGCATCTAGAATAGTGTTTTGCTCAGAATTACAATAGGCAATATTGTTTCCCACAATTATGCACACCCTCTATACATGAATGCATAAATGACACTTTGGCAGAATATTCTTGTTTTTCCCTATTTAAACTGTTCTACACTCTTAGTAGTAAAGCTGTCTGGAAGAACTTTTAGGGTTGCCACACCTACAGAACCTTTCCAGTTGAAAAAGTTTTCCTTGAGGAACCCCTCTGAAAAGTTCCTTCGAGGAACCCTTGTGTAAAGGTTTGAAAAGGAATATTTTTGTGATGGGAGGTATTAAATGTTGAGCCTTTTTGATAATATATTGTAGAGGTGCCTGTCTATCAGATTGGATGCATGGCTTATTGGAGCCGTGGCTTTCAGTCTAATACACACCAGCCAGGTTGTAGTTGGTCTAGTCTAGTACACACCAGCCAGGTTGTAGTTGGTCTAGTCTAGTACAAACCAGCCAGGTTGTAGTTGGTCTAGTCTAATACACACCAGCCAGGTTGTAGTTGGTCTAGTCTAGTACAAACCAGCCAGGTTGTAGTTGGTCTAGTCTAGTACACACCAGCCAGGTTGTAGTTGGTCTAGTCTAATACACACCAGCCAGGTTGTAGTTGGTCTAGTCTAATACACACCAGCCAGGTTGTAGTTGGTCTAGTCTAATACACACCAGCCAGGTTGTAGTTGGTCTAGTCTAATACACACCAGCCAGGTTGTAGTTGGTCTAGTCTAGTACAAACCAGCCAGGTTGTAGTTGGTCTAGTCTAATACAAACCGGCCAGGTTGTAGTCGGTCTAGTCTAGTACAAACCAGTCAGGTTGTAGTTGGTCTAATACAAACCGGCCAGGTTGTAGTTGGTCTAGTCTAGTACAAACCAGCCAGGTTGTAGTTGGTCTAGTCTAGTACAAACCAGCCAGGTTGTAGTTGGTCTAGTCTAATACAAACCGGCCAGGTTGTAGTCGGTCTAGTCTAGTACAAACCAGTCAGGTTGTAGTTGGTCTAATACAAACCGGCCAGGTTGTAGTCGGTCTAGTCTAGTACAAACCAGCCAGGTTGTAGTTGGTCTAATACAAACCGGCCAGGTTGTAGTCGGTCTAGTCTAGTACAAACCAGCCAGGTTGTAGTTGGTCTAATACAAACCGGCCAGGTTGTAGTTGGTCTAGTCTAGTACAAACCAGCCAGGTTGTAGTTGGTCTAGTCTAGTACAAACCAGCCAGGTTGTAGTTGGTCTAGTCTAGTACAAACCAGTCAGGTTGTAGTTGGTCTAGTCTAGTACAAACCAGTCAGGTTGTAGTTGGTCTAGTCTAGTACAAACCAGCCAGGTTATAGTCAGTCTAGTCTAGTACAAACCAGCCAGGTTATAGTCGGTCTAGTCTAGTACAAACCAGTCAGGTTGTAGTTGGTCTAGTCTAATACAAACCAGCCAGGTTGTAGTTGGTCTAATACAAACCAGCCAGGTTGTAGCTGGTCTAATACAAATCAGCCAGGTTGTAGTTGGTCTAGTCTAGTACAAACCAGTCAGGTTGTAGTTGGTCTAGTCTAGTACAAACCAGTCAGGTTGTAGTTGGTATAGTCTAGTACACATCAGCCAGGTTGTAGTTGGTCTAGTCTAGTACAAACCAGTCAGGTTATAGTTGGTCTAGTCTAATACACACCAGCCAGGTTGTAGTTGGTCTAGTCTAGTACCAACCAGTCAGGTTATAGTTGGTCTAGTCTAATACAAACCAGCCAGGTTGTAGTTGGTCTAGTCTAATACACACCAGCCAGGTTATAGTTGGTCTAGTCTAGTACCAACCAGTCAGGTTATAGTTGGTCTAGTCTAATACAAACCAGCCAGGTTGTAGTTGGTCTAGTCTAATACACACCAGCCAGGTTATAGTTGGTCTAGTCTAATACACACCAGCCAGGTTATAGTTGGTCTAGTCTAGTACCAACCAGTCAGGTTATAGTTGGTCTAGTCTAATACAAACCAGCCAGGTTGTAGTTGGTCTAGTCTAATACACACCAGCCAGGTTATAGTCGGTCTAGTCTAATACACACCAGCCAGGTTATAGTCGGTCTAGTCTAGTACAAACCAGCCAGGTTGTAGTTGGTCTAGTCTAATACAAACCAGCCAGGTTGTAGTTGGTCTAATACAAACCAGCCATGTTGTAGTTGGTTTAGTCTAGTACAAACCAGTCAGGTTGTAGTTGGTCTAGTACAAACCAGTCAGGTTATAGTCGGTCTAGTCTAGTACAAACCAGCCAGGTTGTAGTTGGTCTAGTCTAGTACAAACCAGTCAGGTTATAGTTGGTCTAGTCTAATACAAACCATCCAGGTTGTAGTTGGTCTTTTCTAGTACAAACCAGTCAGGTTGTAGTTGATCTAGTCTAGTACAAACCAGTCAGGTTATAGTTGGTCTAATACAAACCAGCCAGGTTGTAGTTGGTCTAATACAAACCAGCCAGGCTGTAGTTGGTCTAGTCTAGTACAAACCAGCCAGGTTGTAGTTGGTCTAGTCTAGTACAAACCAGCCAGGTTGTAGTTGGTCTAGTCTAATACAAACCGGCCAGGTTGTAGTCGGTCTAGTCTAGTACAAACCAGTCAGGTTGTAGTTGGTCTAATACAAACCGGCCAGGTTGTAGTCGGTCTAGTCTAGTACAAACCAGCCAGGTTGTAGTTGGTCTAATACAAACCGGCCAGGTTGTAGTCGGTCTAGTCTAGTACAAACCAGCCAGGTTGTAGTTGGTCTAATACAAACCGGCCAGGTTGTAGTTGGTCTAGTCTAGTACAAACCAGTCAGGTTGTAGTTGGTCTAATACAAACCAGCCAGGTTGTAGTTGGTCTAGTCTAGTACAAACCAGCCAGGTTGTAGTTGGTCTAGTCTAGTACAAACCAGTCAGGTTGTAGTTGGTCTAGTCTAGTACAAACCAGTCAGGTTGTAGTCGGTCTAGTCTAGTACAAACCAGCCAGGTTATAGTCAGTCTAGTCTAGTACAAACCAGCCAGGTTATAGTCGGTCTAGTCTAGTACAAACCAGTCAGGTTGTAGTTGGTCTAATACAAATCAGCCAGGTTGTAGTTGGTCTAGTCTAGTACAAACCAGTCAGGTTGTAGTTGGTCTAGTCTAGTACAAACCAGTCAGGTTGTAGTTGGTATAGTCTAGTACACATCAGCCAGGTTGTAGTTGGTCTAGTCTAGTACAAACCAGTCAGGTTATAGTTGGTCTAGTCTAATACACACCAGCCAGGTTGTAGTTGGTCTAGTCTAGTACCAACCAGTCAGGTTATAGTTGGTCTAGTCTAATACAAACCAGCCAGGTTGTAGTTGGTCTAGTCTAATACACACCAGCCAGGTTATAGTTGGTCTAGTCTAGTACCAACCAGTCAGGTTATAGTTGGTCTAGTCTAATACAAACCAGCCAGGTTGTAGTTGGTCTAGTCTAATACACACCAGCCAGGTTATAGTTGGTCTAGTCTAGTACCAACCAGTCAGGTTATAGTTGGTCTAGTCTAATACAAACCAGCCAGGTTGTAGTTGGTCTAGTCTAATACACACCAGCCAGGTTATAGTCGGTCTAGTCTAATACACACCAGCCAGGTTATAGTCGGTCTAGTCTAGTACAAACCAGCCAGGTTGTAGTTGGTCTAGTCTAGTACAAACCAGTCAGGTTATAGTTGGTCTAGTCTAATACAAACCATCCAGGTTGTAGTTGGTCTAGTCTAGTACAAACCAGTCAGGTTGTAGTTGATCTAGTCTAGTACAAACCAGTCAGGTTATAGTTGGTCTAATACAAACCAGCCAGGTTGTAGTTGGTCTAATACAAACCAGCCAGGCTGTAGTTGGTCTAGTCTAGTACAAACCAGCCAGGTTGTAGTTGGTCTAATACAAACCAGCCAGGTTGTAGTTGGTCTAATACAAACCAGCCAGGTTGTAGTTGGTCTAATACAAACCAGCCAGGTTGTAGCTGGTCTAATACAAATCAGCCAGGTTGTAGTTGGTCTAGTCTAGTACAAACCAGTCAGGTTGTAGTTGGTCTAGTCTAGTACAAACCAGTCAGGTTGTAGTTGGTATAGTCTAGTACACATCAGCCAGGTTGTAGTTGGTCTAGTCTAGTACAAACCAGTCAGGTTATAGTTGGTCTAGTCTAATACACACCAGCCAGGTTGTAGTTGGTCTAGTCTAGTACCAACCAGTCAGGTTATAGTTGGTCTAGTCTAATACAAACCAGCCAGGTTGTAGTTGGTCTAGTCTAATACACACCAGCCAGGTTATAGTTGGTCTAGTCTAGTACCAACCAGTCAGGTTATAGTTGGTCTAGTCTAATACAAACCAGCCAGGTTGTAGTTGGTCTAGTCTAATACACACCAGCCAGGTTATAGTTGGTCTAGTACCAACCAGTCAGGTTATAGTTGGTCTAGTCTAATACAAACCAGCAGGTTGTAGTTGGTCTAGTCTAATACAACCAGCCAGTTATAGTTGGTCTAGTCTAGTACCAAACCAGCCAGGTTATAGTTGGTCTAGTATGGTTGTAGTTGGTCTAGTCTAATACACACCAGCCAGGTTATAGTCGGTCTCAGTCTAAGTCTAGCATGACAGGTTATAGTCGGTCTCTAGTACAAACCAGCCAGGTTGTAGTTGGTCTAGTCTAGTACAAACCAGTCAGGTTATAGTTGGTCTAGTCTAATACAAACCATCCAGGTTGTAGTTGGTCTAGTCTAGTACAAACCAGTCAGGTTGTAGTTGATCTAGTCTAGTACAAACCAGTCAGGTTATAGTTGGTCTAATACAAACCAGCCAGGTTGTAGTTGGTCTAATACAAACCAGCCAGGCTGTAGTTGGTCTAGTCTAGTACAAACCAGCCAGGTTGTAGTTGGTCTAATACAAACCAGCCAGGTTGTAGTTGGTCTAATACAAACCAGCCAGGTTGTAGTTGGTCTAATACAAACCAGCCAGGCTGTAGTTGGTCTGGTCTAATACAAACCAGCCAGGCTGTAGTTGGTCTAGTCTAGTACAAACCAGCCAGGTTGTAGTTGGTCTAATACAAACCAGCCAGGCTGTAGTTGGTCTAGTCTAGTACAAACCAGCCAGGTTGTAGTTGGTCTAATACAAACCAGCCAGGCTGTAGTTGGTCTAGTCTAGTACAAACCAGCCAGGTTGTAGTTGGTCTAATACAAACCAGCCAGGCTGTAGTTGGTCTAGTCTAGTACAAACCAGCCAGGTTGTAGTTGGTCTAATACAAACCAGCCAGGTTATAGTTGGTCTAATACAAACCAGCCAGGTTATAGTTGGTCTAATACAAACCAGCCAGGTTGTAGTTGGTCTAATACAAACCAGACAGGTTGTAGTTGGTCTAATACAAACCAGCCAGGTTGTAGTTGGTCTAATACAAACCAGCCAGGTTGTAGTTGGTCTAATACAAACCAGCCAGGTTGTAGTTGGTCTAATACAAACCAGTCAGGTTGTAGTTGGTCTAATACAAACCAGCCAGGTTGTAGTTGGTCTAGTCTAATACAAACCAGCCAGGTTGTAGTTGGTCTAGTCTAGTACAAACCAGTCTCTTTCTCGGGGTCCATTGAATGATTGGACATCGAATTTAAAAGGTACAATATGCAGAAATCGCTCTGTCATTTTCTTGTTGCTAAAATTCGAAACAATTTGAAACAAACAGTCAGTCATTGTATCTAAACTGCTGTGAAATACATTTTCCATAAACAAAAATATTGTATTTTCACCTGGTATACAAAACCGAATGTAAAAGATGAAAAAAATGTACTTAACAGGAAGCATACAAATAGAAGATTTCTACCGCTTGTTAGACTTGCTTTCAATGAGAAGGAAAGATCTATAACTCGTATTTATATGTGCATTTGGTTGGGTCACCAAAAAGTTACATATTGCAGCTTTAATGCTGCTCCTTTGACCAAATATGTTGTTTTTATTGTTTAGGCCTCTTGTTCTTGATATGTAGTGGCCATCTTTGGCCACCATCCTGATGACTTTACATCACATTTCTATACGGTGATAATGTTTTTGTTGTTTTGTCTGACAGATTTAACCATTGAGAGATTCTGTATGACTGGAGGGAAAAGCCCCATTGGATATCTGAAGGCCTACATGACCAACCTGTACCTCTCCAAGGATGGAGAGAAAGTCACTGAGGCCATTGAGGAGGGTAGGTGTTGATGACACTGTTTTTTAGCCTCTAGAGATTTAACTGGTGTTGCTTAGCAATGGTGCTAAGTAAACAACTGTAGATGTACATTGTGGTAACACGTTATAGTATAGCCTACAGATATAATGCATGGGTGATGCTGTTGTAATAGGTTGTGACTCATTGTAATGGCTGGAATGGAATTAATGGAACATAGTCAAACATGTGGTTTCCATGTGTGATGTGTACGCTACCCATCCGTTTATTCCATTCCAGTCATTACAATGAGCCTGAGCTCTTGTAGCTCCTTGTACAACATCACGACACTTCCAGGAAAGCTTGTAAAACAGACCAAACAGTTCAGGCCGGGGTTTGAGAAGTCAATGAGAGAAGTGAAGAATTATTCCTTAGTTGTACATTAAGGCACATCCTAGATTGGAGCCAATGTCTTAAGTAGTTGAACGTGTTATTATCCTAACTTTGTGAAAATGACACATTTAAATTTGAGTCAAAACCTACTTTAAATTGAAGGAGTGGCTTTGATTTGACATCCTGCAGATGTGCAGTTCGGCGTGAGACAACTTAGACCTGATGACATGTATTTACGCATGAGATTAGTTAGCCAATGTCACCATGACACGGCCTGCAAGTGTGATCGAGGATTTTAATTACATACGTGTGTGTGTGTGTGTATATGTATATACACACACACACACACACACACACACACACACACACACACACACACACACACACACACACACACACACACACACACACACACACACACACACACACACACACACACACACACACACACACACACACACACACACACACACACACACACACACACACACACACAGTTGAAGTCAGATGTTTACATACACTTAGGTTGGAGTCATTAGTTAGTTTCAACCTCTCCATAAATGTATTGTTTATCAAACTATAGTTTTGAGAAGTATGAGGGACATCTACTTTATGCATGACACAAGTCATTTTTATAACAATTGTTTACAGACAGATTATTTCACTTATAATTCACTGTTTCACAATTCCAGTGGGTCAGAAGTTGACTGTGCCTTTAAACAGCTTGGAAAATTCCAGAAACTGATGTCATAGCTTTAGATGTTTCTGATAGGCTAATTGCCATCATTTGAGTCAATTGGAGGTGTGCCTGTATTTCAAGGCCTACCTTCAAACTCAGTGCCTATTTGCTTGACATCATGGAAAAATCAAAATAAATTAGCCAAGACCTCAGAAAAAAACATTGTAGACCTCCACAAGTCTGCTTCATTCTGGGGAGCAATTTCCAAATGCTTGAAGGTACCACGTTCATCTGTACAAACAACAGTATGCAAGTATAAATACCATGGGACCATGCAGCTGTCATACCGCTCAGGAAGGAGACGCGTTCTGTCTCCTAGAGATGAACGTACTTTGGTGCGAAAAGTGCAAATCAATCCTAGAACAACAGCAAAGGACCTTGTGAAGATGCTGGAGGAAAAAGGTACAAAAGTATCTATATCCACAGTAAAACAAGTCCTATATCAACATAACCTGAAAGGCCACTCAGCAAGGACGAAGCCACTGCTCCAAAACCGCCATAAAAAAGCCAGCCTACGGTTTGCAACTGCACATGGGGACAAAGATTGTACTTTTTGGAGAAATGTATTTTGGTCTGATGAAAAAAAATAGAACTGTTTGCAATAATGACCATCATTATGTTTGGAGGAAAAAGGGGGAGGCTTCCAAGCTGAAGAACACCATCCCAACCGTGAAGCACGGGGTGGCAGCATCATGTTGTGGGGGTGCTTTGCTGCAGCAGGGACTGGTAAAATAGATGGCATCATGAGGTAGGAAAATTATGTGGATATATTGAAGTAACATCTCAAGACATCAGTTAAAGCTTGTTTGCAAATGGGTCTTCCAAATGAACAATGACCCCCAAGCAAAATGGCTTAAGGACAAAAATGTCAAGGTATTGGAGAGGCCATCACAAAGCCCTGACCTCAATCCCATAGAAAATTTGTGGGCAGAAATGAAAAAGCATGTGCGAGCAAGGAGGCCTACAAACCTTATTCAGTTACACGAGCTCTGTCAGGAGGAATGGGCCAAAATTCACCCAACTTATTGTTGAAGCTTGTGGAAGGCCTCCCAAAACGTTTGACCCAAGTTAAACAATTTAAAGGCAATGTTACTAAATACAAATTGAGTGTATGTAAACTTCTGACCCACTGGGAATGTGATGAAAGAAATAAAATCTGAAATAAATAATTCTCTCTACTATTATACTGACATTTCATATTCTTAAAATAAAGTGGTGATCTAACTGACCTAAAACAGGGAAGCTTTACTTGGATTAAATGTCAGGAATTGTGAAACTGAGTTTAAATGTATTTGGCTGAGGTGTATCTAAACTTCAGACTTCAACTGTATATATGTGTGTGTATATGTTTGTGTATGTGTGTGTTACAGTTGAACTTGTGTTTATTTACCCCTCAAGCTGCGTACCCCCTACAGCACAAGGGTCAGCACACTCTCAAATGTTTTTTTGCCATCATTGTAAGCCTGCCACACACACATTATACGATATATTTATTAAACATAAGAATGAGTGTGGGTTTGTCACAACCCGGCTCGTGGGGTGACAAAGAGCTCTTTAGGACCAGGGCGCAAATAATAATATAATAATAATCAATCATTTAGCTCTTTACTTAGCCATCTAACATATAAAACCTTACTTGTTCATTGAAAATTGTGAATAATTCACCACAGGTTAATGAGAAGGGTGTGCTTGAAAGGATGCACATAACTCTGCAATGTTGGGTTGTATTGGAAAGAGTCTCTGTCTTTTCCCACAGTCTGTGCCTGTATTTAGTTTAGTGATGGCTGAGAATCCACTCTCACATTGGTACAGTACGTGGTTGCAAAGGGAATCAGTGTCTTAACTGCGCTATTTGCCAAGGCAGGATACTCTGAGTGCAGCCCAATCCAGAAATCTGGCAGTGGCTTTTGATTTCAATGAAATTTTCACAGAACCGCTTGTTGCAATTTCAATGAGGCTCTCTTCTTCAGATATCATTAAGTGGACTGGAGGCAACCAATCCAGTTGTTTGTGTCATCCGTTTCAGGAAAGTACCTGCGTAATTGCACACCCAACTCACTCAGGTGCTTCGCTATATCACATTTGACATTGTCCGTAAACTTGAGTTCATTTGCGCACAGAAAACATCATCCAATGATGTAAAGACCCGTGTGAGGTCCTTTTTAATGCAGACAGAGCAGAGCTCCAATGTCTTAATCATAGCCTCAATTTTGTCCCGCATATTGAATATAGTTGCGGAGAGTCCCTGTAATCCTAGTTTCAGATAATTTAGGCGAGAACAAACATCACCCAGATTGGCCAGTCCTGTGAGAAACTCGTCATCATGCAATCGGTCAGAGAAATGAAAATTATGGTCAGTAATGAAAACTTTAAGCTCGTCTCTCAATTTAAAAAAACGTGTCAACACCTTTCCCCGTGGTAACCAGCACACTTCAGTATGTTGCAAACGCGTTACATGGTCGCTGCCCATATCATTGCATAATGCAGAAAATACACAAGAGTTCAGGGGCCTTACTTTAACAAAGTTAACCATTTTCACTGTAGTGTCCAAAACATCTTTCAAGCTGTCAGGTATTCCTTTTCTAGCAACAGCCTCTTGGTGGATGCTGCAGTGTACCCAAGTGGCGTCGGGAGCAATCCACTATGTCTCCCTGTCATGGCTTTTGCGCCATCAGTACAGATACCAACACATCTTGACCACCAAAGTCCATTTGATGTCACAAAGCTGTCCATTACTTGAAGAATATCCTCTCCTGTTGTCCTGGTTTCCAATGGTTTGAAGAATCAAATCAAAGTTGTCACGTGCGCTGAATACAACAGTTGTAGACCTTACAGTGAAATGCTTACTAACAGGCTCTAACCAATAGTGCAAAAAGGTATTAGGTGAACAATACGTAAGGAAAGAAATAAAACAACAGTGGAAAATAACAGTAGCGAGGCTAAATACAGTAGTGAGGCTGTATACAGTAGCGAGGCTGTATACAGTAGCGAGGCTGTATACAGTAGCGAGGCTGTATACAGTAGTGAGGCTGTATACAGTAGCGAGGCTGTATACAGTAGCGAGGCTGTATACAGTAGCGAGGCTGTATACAGTAGCAAGGCTACATACAGACACCGGTTAGTCAGGCTGATTTTTATTTTATTTTACCTTTATTTAATCAGGCAAGTCAGTTAAGAACAAATTCTTATTTTCAATGACGGCCTGGGAACAGTGGGTTAACTGCCTGTTCAGGGGCAGAACGACAGCTCGGGGTTTGAACTCGCAACCTTCCGGTTACTAGTCCAACGCTCTAACCACTAGGCTACCCTGCCGCCCCAGGGTAGAGGATTGAGGTAGTATGTACATGTAGATTTGGTTAAAGTGACTATGCATATATGATGAACAGAGAGAAACCTTGGATCATTTTTACTCTAACTTCCGCGACGCATATAAGGCCCTGCCCCGCCCCCTTTCGGAAAAGCTGACCACGACTCCATTTTGTTGATCCCTGCCTACAGACAGAAACTAAAACAAGAGGCTCCCACGCTGAGGTCTGTCCAACGCTGGTCCGACCAAGCTAACTCCACACTCCAAGACTGCTTCCATCAAGTGGACTGGGATATGTGTCGTATTGCATCAGATAACAATATTGATGAATACGCTGATTCGTTCCCATAGCAACGACTAAAACATTCCCTAACCAGAAACCGTGGATTGATGGCAGCATTCGCGTGAACCTGAAAGCGCGAACCACTTTTAATCAGGGCAAGGTGTCTGGTAACATGACCGAATACAAACAGTGCAGCTATTCCCTCCGCAAGGCTATCAAACAAGCTAAGCGTCAGTACAGAGACAAAGTAGAATCTCAATTCAACGGCTCAGACACAAGAGGCATGTGGCAGGGTCTACAGTCAATCACGGACTACAAGAAGAAATCCAGCCCAGTCACGGACCAGGATGTCTTGCTCCCAGGCAGACCCAGGCAAAATGTTTTGCCCACTTCGAGGACAATACAGTGCCACTGACACGGCCTGCAACGAAAACATGCGGTCTCTCCTTCACTGCAGCCGAGGTGAGTAAGACATTTAAATGTGTTAACCCTCGCAAGGCTGCAGGCCCAGACGGCATCCCCAGCCGCGCCCTCAGAGCATGCGCAGACCAGCTGGCCGGTGTGTTTACGGACATATTCAATCAATCCCTATACCAGTCTGCTGTTCCCACATGCTTCAAGAGGGCCACCATTGTTCCTGTTCCCAAGAAAGCTAAGGTAACTGAGCTAAACGACTGATAAACAGAGAGTAGCAGCAACGTAAAAGAGGGATTGTGGGGACACACAATGCAAATAGTCAGAGTAGCCATTTGATTACCTGTTCAGGAGTCTTATGGCATTTTTGTCCTAGATTTGGCACTCCGGTACCACTGACATGCGGTAGTAGAGAGAACAGTGTATGACTGGGGTGGATGGGGTCTTTGACATTTTTTAGGGCCTTCCTCTGACACTGCCTGGTGTAGAGGTCCTGGTTGGCAGGCAGCTTAGCCCAAGTGATGTACTGGGCCATACGCACTACCCTCTGTAGTGCCTTGCGTTCAGAGGCCGAGCAATTGCCGTAATAGGCAGTGATGCAACCATGCTCTCGACATTGCAGCAGAACCTTTTGAGGATCTCAGGACTCATGCCAAATCTTTTTAGTTTCCTTAGAGGGGAATAGGCTTTGTCGTGCCCTCATCACGATTGTCTTGGTGTGTTTGGACCATTCTAGTTTGTTATTGATTTGGACACCAAGGAACTTGAAGCTCTCAACCTGCTCCACTACAGCCCCGTTGAAGAGAATGGGGGCATGCTCGGTCTTCCTTTTCCTGTAGTCCACAATCATCTCCTTAGTCTTGATTACGTTGAGGGATAGGGTGTTATTCTGGCAACACCCGGACAGGTCTCTGACCTCCTCCCTATAGGCTGTCTTGTCATTGTTGGTGATCAGGCCTACCACTGTTGTGTCGTCTGCAAACTTAATGATGGTGTCGGAGTCGTATCTGGCCATGCAGTTGTGGGTGAACAGGGAGTACAGGAGGGGACTGAGCACGCACCCCTGGGGAGTTCCAGTGTTTAGGATCAGCATGGCAGATGTGTTGCTACCTACCCTCACCACCTGGGGGCGGCCCGTCAAGAAGTCCAGGATCCAGTTGCAGAGGGAGGTGTTTAGACCCAGGATCCTTAGCTTAGTGTTGAGCTTTGAGGGCACTTTGGTGTTGAACGCTGAGCTGCTTAATTCTTGCTCCAAAAACTCCCGCTGCTTATTTTTCAAATTGGCATGTTTGTTTCTGAATGTCTGTGCAAGAGTGAAGGATTCATCGAGTTGTGACATAGTAATTTTGCACATATAACACAATGTCGATGAGGAAAGGCACTACTCCCAATATAAGTGAACCACAAATCAATGTAGTTCTCATCATATTAGCGCCTCCTCAATGGTCCAACGTCCTGTTGTTCAGTGCTTTCCCAGGCAAGGGGGCAGTAGCTCTTCGGCTGCATCGGATTCACAACTGTCAGTGTTCATAATAGCTGAGCTAACAACAAATGTACAATTACTGATGCTAGCATTGGATGTGCTTGTGGAAGCAGAACAACTTGTGTCGTCGACAGGTACAGGTGTAGTACTGCTGGTAGTAGCAGTACTACCAGTAGAGCTGGTATGTGTCTCTATGGACGCGGGCCTTACTTTTTTTTAACCATTTATACATTTTCAAGTCAATGGAATGAGCAGCAGCTATGTTTGGCTACATACGGACCGTTAGTGGAATTCCCGTTAGAGAGTAAGGGTTAATGTGATTGGATGTTAATTTGACTAGGCTACCTGTATTTGACATTGTGTTACTTCGCTGATCACTAAATGGTTTCATTTTATTTTTGCCAGTGAAACGAGGCTACTAATTGTTTTTAAATTTAAATTTTAAAAATTGTGAATCAGATATTTATTTGTCGTACCCCCGACGGCATTACGTGTACCCCAGTTTGGGAAAACCTGCACTAGACACTATTTATGGGGGTTATTAGTAAGAATTAAATCAATAAATAAGAATATAACAAGGTTTTTCACATTTTGAGATCAGTTGAGTCATCTTAAAATCAATAATTATACTCTTAGATTGATCTGAGGCCTGAAATGGCCAATCCAGATTCAAATCCAGATTCAAATCAATTCCTAGGACAAGGACTGCTGCTTCGAGCAACAAATAAATTCCAGCAACAAAAAAATGTGCATTCTGGTTTATGGACACGTTTCTTTGGAACAGAAATATTTAAAGATTATTAACTATTATTCATATTTAAAGATTATGAGATTATTTGTTATGAGAATGTATAAAACCCAAATAATATTTTATAAACAGGCATTGCTGCAGCGACCATGTTTACATCTGGGGATGTGGAGAACCAACTGTCCGACACACAGCTGAAAGTAGCTTTTGACGGAGACGCAGTCCTCTTCTCTGACGAGTCGGAGATCATCGCGAAACAACGTGGCCTGGATAAGTTCTTTGAGCACGAGCAGGAGTTTGAGAACATACCTCTTAAAAAGGTAATCACGAGAGGACTCTGAAGTACTACATGCCTACATTTTATGTAAATGTTTGACATTGTTTTTTTCTTCAGATTTCCTTATTTGGAGTCTCCTACACTGTTAGAAAAAATGTGTTATCTACAATGTAAAGGGGTTATTTGGCTGTCCCCCATAGGAAACCGTTTGATGAACCCTTTTTGGTTCCAGGTAGAACCCTTTCCACAGAGGGTTTTACATGAAACTCAAAAGGGTTCTACCCGGGAACCAAACAGGTTAATCCTGTGGGGACAGCCAAAGAACCCCTTTGTAACCCTTTTTTATAAGAGTGTATACAAGGGTTATAGATGTTCAACTAACTAGCAACCAACTTTTCAACTAACTGTCACACTATCCTTAATCCCTTAATTGTACCAAGTTGTTGCATATCAACATTGGCAGTTAATATCTTGGTGATAGTTTGAACATCTAAAGACCATATATAATAGGGGACTATCCCAATAACCCATTGATATGTATTATTTACTTTGATTTTGGACAAAAGTAAAAACAATACTATGCTAACCCTATGTCTCATTTGTTTCTCTCAGGGTCCCTTGAAGTGTTTCCTGGAGGTGCTGGGGAAGCTCCAGAGAAAGTTCTACGGCAAGAACGAGCGTATGTCCTGCCCCATTCGTACCTACCTGGTAACAGCCCGCAGTGCAGCCAGCTCAGGGGCCCGTGTCCTCAAGACCCTCAGGAGCTGGGGCCTGGAGATCGACGAAGCCCTGTTCCTAGCCGGGGCCCCCAAAGGGCCTCTCCTGCAGAAGATCCGGCCCCACATATTCTTTGACGACCAGATGTTCCACATCGAGGGAGCCAAGGAGCTGGGGACCATCGCTGCACACGTGCCTTATGGGATCGGACAGAAGTATCACAAGGGGGAACTTATTGAGCAGCCTGTCAAAGACAAGAAGTAAAGAGCCTCCTAGTGGTGGGGAGATATCATACGTTATGCAAATGCTTAGTTGCACACAACCCTGTCATCAGCTGTAGGACCTTTATTGTTTATCAGGATTTTATATTATTTCTCTTTTTTACACTTTATTACAAACATCTTATCAGAGAATATTGTATTAACAGGAGACAAAAACACATAGTTTTACTGTAGATGTAATACTCACATCAGGGACCAATGTCACCTAATGTTCTCTGTCATGAGGAGAGAAAGGATCACTTTCCTACAATCCTCATCACCATCACATTGTAGTCTTTAATAGTATTTGGTAAATATGTCGTTTTTTAAAATGAAAATGTCATAGGGTGTTCAAATTTTACACATGAAAGTATATTTAGCAAAGTGTATTTTATATCTTTAGATATGTGCACTCTAGTGCACTTACAAGGTAGAATGGTTATTGATATGAAGCGCTGAAAAAATATGTGTTTTGGTTTTGCTGCACACCATACAAAACAGACATTAACACATTATTTATTTATTATTTACACTTAGATGCAGTCGGGATCTTAAGCACTTACAAACTCGTACCATATCATGCGAATTGCATTTTTTTTTGCAGGACATGACATCACACAAAATGGATGATGTAGTACACAATTGTGCATATTTTTCAGGGACCCATTTTGGCTCGTGAGCACGACTTAAAAAAATATTGTCTGAAATGTACTGAACTTTAGAAGCAAAACTTTAATGTTTATTCCCCCTTTACTATCCATGCATTGTTCTAATCTATTTCATTTTCTTATTACATTTAATAATACTTGTTTTTAGATGCAAGAAACCTCACCTTGCTCTTAGTAAAGCTGTATTAGGCTATATGTTATATCAAAACCTCAAGCAAGCTAGTTCAACATATCTGTTTCACGAGTAAAATGTTACGTGTCAGGCGTTGTGTTTCAAATAGTTTACAGCTGAATATACACGATGTTTTGTTTATTTTTTCAGTTTTAACTGAACCTAAAGGGTTCTATATATAAATGCAATATATAAAGTGTTTTTCCCATGTTTCATGAGCTGAAATAAAACATCCCAGAAATGTTCCATACACACAAAAAGCTTATTTCTCTCAAATGTTGTGCACAAATTTACATCCCTGTTAGTGAGCATTTCTCCTTTGACAAGATAATCTATAAATCTGACAGGTGTGGCATATCAAGAAGCTGATGAAACAGCATGATCCCTACACAGATGCACCTTGTGCTGTGGAAAATAAAATGTGCAGTTTTGTCATACACACAATGCCACAGATGTATGACGTTTTGAAGGAGCATGCAATTGGCATGCTGACTGCAGGAATGTCCAACAGAGCTGTTGCCAGAGGAATTGAATGTTAATTTCTCTACCATAAGCCATCTCCAACGTTGTTCTAGAGATTTTGGCAGTACGTACAACCGGCCTCACAACCGCAGACCACGTCAGCCCAGGACCTCAACATCCGGTTTCTTCACCTGTGGGATCGTCTGAGACCAGTCACCCGGACAGCTGTTGAAATTGGGTAGTATTTCTGTTTCCAATTAAAGCCCTTTTGTGTGGAAAAACTCCATCTGATTGACTGGGCCTTGCTCCCAAGTGGGCCTACGCCCTTGCCCAGTCATGTGAAATCCATAGATTCGGGCCTAATGAATCTATTTCAATTGACTGATTTCCTGATATGAAATGTAATAGATGTGAATGACTGATTCATGTTTTTATGTATTAACAAATCTCACCGGTAGATGGTGTTGCTGGATACAAAATGGCAGATTATTTTTTTCCACTGGTTTGTGTTGTTTACATTGGCCTTTGCTCTAGCATTGTTTTTGCTCTCACATGCACATTCACTTGTGTTTTAAAACTAGACTAAACCAATCAAATATCTAACAAACTAATTCTGATTCTAGAGCACAATGCTCCATATCCTGTTTGAGTTGATCAAGACCCTTGTTTTATATTCTCTTCCATGCACTTGCAAGAACATAACACTAGAGGGCACTCTCATTCACACTATTTACATGAGGCATTTTCTGCCTGCCAGGCAACAGACTGCATCTCTCCATGAGCTGGGCCCAGCCTGCAGTTTCCATGGATACTCTGGGTGCTGCTGACACCAGGAGGACTGAGTAGGCGCCGCTTGTTTAAGACACAATTAATAACAAAGGATTAGAGGCACATCGTACCCCACATCGTACCCCTCTATGAGAGACACGGCATCCTCATCACACAGCCACTACAATGTGTGTGTGCGTGTGTGTGTGCATGTGTGTGTGTGTATATGTGTGTATATGTGTGAGTGTGCAAATTGTATCTGTCAGTGATAAGTGTGTGTCGTGATGGGAGATTCATGGGGGCCCATTGGGGATGTTTTGGTGTCAACATACAGCAACAACACTTGACTGTATGCTGCTCCCAGGAGGCGAGCATGTGGCACGCCTTTAGACTGTGTTCCATAGCAGTGACACAACATATACACAGTGATATGTCTGCATCATGCCAAGAGGACACTGTGATATGATAATGACATGTATTGAGGTCAGCTGGGTCCTGTTTCATAGGAGGAGGAGCAGGAGGATTCCAACAGCAGCCACATTATCCAGGTCACCAACTGGAATCTGTGATGCCCGAAAATACTGTAATTCAACCCAATGTCTATCCACTAACTGTAATGTGCTGCAGGTCTATTTATAGAGGAACTTATTCAGTTGTTTAGTGATGACATTTCTTTAAGACATTGATGGGCCTAAAACAGAGTTGGAGGCAGTAAGGACTATACTATAGATTGCTAGTGTAACAAAGTTGGTTCTGTAAACATGCACATTTTACGGCTCTATGTATTTAGTTTCAGGGGATTTAGAACGTGCACATTTTATGGCTCTATGTATTGAGTTTGTGGATTTTAGAATGTATCTTAAAGATCCGCTGTGTAAATGCCTGATACTGTTCCATTAGACCTTGTGCTGTCCTGTGTCATGATTCTGGCATTGGACATTTAATCCTCATAGGATTGTAGGCAATAGTTTAAGTATCCTACATATTACTTATTCAATCTGAATTCAACATGATATGGAATTGTATGGAACTTTTAATTGATTATGTCACAATCAATAGAAGAGTCTCTGGTTGCTATGACATTGATGACCTAGATTTAACTATCGGTGATGCAGTTATGATTAGATTTAACTATTGGTGATGCAGTTATGATTATGATGCCATAATACGAAGGGATACCTCTGATGTTCCATCCATAGAAATATAATCTTATTCTAGTTCTGTGGTTCCATTATCCAGGCACAAGATAGAAAGTTGCCTGAAGGCTTGTGTATCACTAAATTGGCTTTATCTGAGAAAGCAAACCATGGATAACGCTCCTCGAGGTAACTATTTATACACTGCGCTTCTGATTGGTCTGATGTAAGGTTGCAAAATTCTGTCAACTTTCCCAAAAGTCCTCTATGAACAACCACCAATGGAGTAAGGATTGACTTCATTTGTACGGTTCAATAGTTGCGGTGTGATGAACATATCATTGGTAAACCAAGGCTTTGTCCTGAAATCTTGCTCATGTTCCTCCATCAGTAAGCCATGAGCAGGTCGACATCCCAATGATTGTATAGTATCATTCCATGGTGGACCCATATTAGGGTAAGGTTTTTCTACATAACACATGGAACATCTGCACAGAGGTGCATTTCCAATGAAATGAGAATTGGGTGAGAAAGAATCCTAAAGATGGTCCAAGTCTCTTAACCTCAGTCTGATAAACCCTCCTGATGTCTGCAAGATGATGAGATGATGCAGAGGGCCCACAGACAGGTAAACAACTAGCAGTAGGCAATGAACCTAATGCAGGGGAAGCTGAATACCATGCAGGGCCAGTTTATTGAGATGCAGAGTGGCGTCTCTCAGGTAGCAGTAGTCTCTCAGGTAGTAGTAGTCTCTCAGGTAGTAGTAGTAGTCTATCAGATAGTAGTAGTCTCTCAGGTAGTAGTAGTCTATCACATATTAGTAGTCTCTCAGGTAGTAGTAGTCTATCAGATAGTAGTAGTCCTCAATGGTGAGTGGTTCTCTCATCTCCACAGAGGAACTCCGGAGCTCAGTCAGAGTGACAATTGGGTTCTTGGTTACCTCCCTGACCAAGGCCCTTCTCACCCGATTGCTCAGCTCTGGGAAGAAGACACTGTTTTCTTGGGGACCTTCAATGCGCCAGACATTTTTGGTGCCCTTCCCCAGATCTGTGCCTCGACACAATCCTGTCTCGGACCTCTATGGACAATTTCTTTGACCTCACGGCTTGTTTTTTTCTGTGACATGCACTGTCAACTGTAGGACCTTATGTAGAGTGGTGTGTGCCTTTCCAATTCATGTCCAATCAATTGAATTTACCACAGGTGTACTCCAATCAAGTTGTAGACACATCTCAAGGATGATCACTGGAAACAGGATGAACCTGAGTTCAATGTTGAGCCTCATAGCAAAGGGTCTGAATACCTATGTAAATGAGATCATTCTACAAAACAGTTTTTGCATCATTATTATTGGGTATTGTATGTAGATTGATGAGGAGTTTGATTTATTTAATCCAATTTAAAATAAGTGTCACGCCCTGACCGTAGATTGCTTTGTAGGTTTCTATTTTGAGTTTGTTCAGGGTGTAATGTGGGTGGGTATTCTATGTTGTAGGTCTAGGTTTTCTTTTTCTGTGTTTGGCCTGGTATGGTTCTCAGTCAGAGGCAGCTGTCTATCGTTGTCTCTGATTGAGAGCCATACTTAGGTAGCCTGTTTTCCCATTTTGCGTTGTGGGTGATTATTTTCTGGTTAGTGTTTGTTGCACCTGTCAGAACTGTTGGTTTATCATTTTGTTGTTTTTGTTTGTGTGTTTATTCTGGATTAAAAGTATTATGGATACGTACCACGCTGCATATTGGTCCGATCCTTCCTACTCCTCATCAGACGAGGAGGAGATTAGTTACAATAAGGTTGTAAGGTAACCAAATGTGGAAAAGGTCAAGGGGTCTGAACACTTTCCGAGTGCACTTTGTTTGGTGGCCTGCCTCCTTTCACTGGTCACAGATATGCGGAATAGATATGTGGTGGACCCTTCTATGATGACTGTCACCAAGCCGGAAACACCCGGAGGCCAACCCTCCATGACAACCCTGGCACCCTATCAGCCGCCCAGCACACCCAGTACAGAACACACCCAACAGTGGAGGCTGGCTCACCTGCTTCTTCAGAGGTTCATCAGAATAAGCTTAATCAACCAAATGAAAAGCAGGATTCTGGAAGAAAGCTGTTATCTATATTCTATAGAGATACATTAGTGGTTGAATGTTTTTCTGTGTCTTGATTCACATTGTGTTTAATATCTTCTTCTTCAGATCGTCTGGATTACAAACCTACACAGATGGGTTGACACAAGTCCCATTCCCAAGGTTGAGCTATTCACTTGAACACACGTCAATTTAAATCAGTATTTACGACTGTGAGAATGTTACTAATAATATTGTGAATTTGTTGATGCGTTTTACAGAACAAACCTGTTTCACCTCCTCCCCCAATGGATATGTATTTGGGGAACTGTAGTCTTCCCAAAGGAGTGAATCCTCACACCATGAAAGCAGATGAATATTGCTTTAGACTACAGGAGGTTTAACTCCAATAATGTGCCAGCCAATCATAGCTTTCTCTGGTGTTCTCCTGCTAAGACCTTTCCCACTAACAGAAAGTCTAGCAGGTCTAGGCAGCGGTATCCCAAGCTATTTTAACCTGCTGGGATCAACACAACGCCTCCATACTAGAGGCAGGATCGCTGCCTCCCTCACACTTCACCCACAAAGCACCGATGGCTGCGTCATCCGATGTTGACAGGTAGCAATTTACCCCAGGCACTCTACCCCATTGACATATGACTCTGGACAAACCTTCCACAATGTATTCATTTACATTTACATTACATTTAAGTCATTTAGTAGACGCTCTTATCCAGAGCGACTTACAAATTGGGTATTCATTTCATTAGGTTTACAGCAACACCTGGCTGAAGTAGCAGTGATGTTTAAGATACAGGATTTATTTTTTGTCTCAAAGATCGTTTTAAAAGACACACAAAAAAGAGGATTTCAGCGTAGAAAAATAATATTTTAATTCTTCCTCTATCGTTCATTTCCTCATGTTATTGTAACGATGTGTGCTTAGAGTCAGGAAGCAAGTACAGGGAGTGTGTTTTAATCAATATACAAAACAATAACCACGAACCATAAACAATGCACCGACATGAAACAGAGTCAATAACACCTGAGGAAAGAACCAAGGGGAGTGACAGATATAGGGAAGATAATCAAGGAGGTGATGGAGTCCAGGTAAGTGTCATGAGGCGCTGGTGCGCTTGACGATGGTGACTGGTGTGTGGGATAATCAGCAGCCTGATGACGTAGAGGCCGGAGAGGGAGTCTACGTGACAGTTCTCCTCGCTTTGATATGTTTTATTGTATCCTTGAAAGGCCATTGCTTGTTCATTGCTCTATGTTACATACTGTACAGATGAGTGTATTTCATACAGTTCACAAATCAAAATTATTAAATCTAATTCATAAATGTATTACAAAAATATTTTAAATTGACTACCATATGTTTTCATTTACATTTACATTACATTTAAGTCATTTAGCAGACGCTCTTATCCAGAGCGACTTACAAATTGGTGCATTCACCTTATGACATCCAGTGGAACAGCCACTTTACAATAGTGCATCTAAATCTTTTAAGGGGGGGTGAGAAGGATTACTTTATCCTATCCTAGGTATTCCTTAAAGAGGTGGGGTTTCAGGTGTCTCCGGAAGGTGGTGATTGACTCCGCTGTCCTGGCGTCGTGAGGGAGTTTGTTCCACCATTGGGGAGCCAGAGCAGCGAACAGTTTTGACTGGGCTGAGCGGGAACTGTACTTCCTCAGTGGTAGGGAGGCGAGCAGGCCAGAGGTGGATGAACGCAGTGCCCTTTTCATGTTTACTTTTCTGTATGGATGTGATGAGTATACTTGCTTGAGACCGGAAGACTTCTGTAAGGGGTGCGTAACTGGTGGCAGCGAAGTCAGACGCAGGAGACTAGAACTGGGTAATAACCGGAGCAGTTTAAGATAATCATATATAACCACCGGCATACACAATAATAAAGAAGGGGTACAAAACCCGTCGCGCACCAGACAACAAATGTGCACAAGCACTTACAACAAACAATACCACAGAAAGACGTGGGGGAAACAGAGGGTTAAATACACAACACCTAATGAGGGAATGAAAACCAGGTGTGTGGTAAAACAAGACAAAACAAATGGAAAATGAAAAATGAATCGGCGATGGCTAGAAGATCGGTGACGTCGACCGCCGAACACTGCCAGAACAAGGAGAGGAACTGACTTCGGAAGAAGTCGTGACAACTTCTGTTCTCTCCCTGATATAATGTCCAGGCTTTAGCTCAACATACTACCCCAGTTCTGTGCCATGTATGAGACCTAGGTTCAAATCCTGGTGGGTTACACATGCTCATTGAAGAAACAGATGCCAATGTTCCATGTTCTCCATTCTGAGGGACTGTAACTGGTCTGTAACTGATGTTATTCCAGACCTAACGGTCTTGATCAGTACCTGATGTTATTGTTGATCAGTACCTGACGTTATTGTTGATCAGTACCTGATGTTATTGCAGACTTAACGTTGTTTGTTGGTAACTGATGTTATTCCAGACCTAACGGTGTTGATTGGTAACTGATGTTATTCCAGACCTAACGGTGTTGATTGGTAACTGATGTTATTCCAGACCTAATGGTGTTGATTGGTAACTGATGTTATTCCAGACCTAACGGTGTTGATTGGTAACTGATGTTATTCCAGACCTAACGGTGTTGATTGGTAACTGATGTTATTCCAGACCTAATGGTGTTGATTGGTAACTGATGTTATTCCAGACCTAACGGTGTTGATTGGTAACTGATGTTATTCCAGACCTAACGGTGTTGATTGGTAACTGATGTTATTCCAGACCTAATGGTGTTGATTGGTAACTGATGTTATTCCAGACCTAACGGTGTTGATTGGTAACTGATGTTATTCCAGACCTAACGGTGTTGATTGGTAACTGATGTTATTCCAGACCTAATGGTGTTGATTGGTAACTGATGTTATTCCAGACCTAACGGTGTTGATTGGTAACTGATGTTATTCCAGACCTAACGGTGTTGATTGGTAACTGATGTTATTCCAGACCTAACGGTGTTGATTGGTAACTGATGTTATTCCAGACCTAATGGTGTTGATTGGTAACTGATGTTATTCCAGACCTAACGGTGTTGATTGGTAACTGATGTTATTCCAGAAGTAACGGTGTTGATTGGTAACTGATGTTATTCCAGAAGTAACGGTGTTGATTGGTAACTAATGTTATTCCAGACCTAACGGTGTTGATTGGTAACTGATGTTATTCCAGACCTAACGGTGTTGATTGGTAACTAATGTTATTCCAGACCTAACGGTGTTGATTGGTAACTAATGTTATTCCAGACTTAACGGTGTTGATTGGTAACTGATGTTATTCCAGAAGTAACGGTGTTGATTGGTAACTAATGTTATTCCAGACCTAATGGTGTTGATTGGTAACTAATGTTATTCCAGACCTAATTGAGTTGGTAACTGATGTTTTTTGAGACGTAATGACGGTTTCCACTGAGATCCCAGGAAACGCATCTTACTTCCTCCAGAATGGTTCTTCCCTTGCTCAATATCCGTTTGCTGGAGGTGACTCTGCAGCATGAGAGTGTTACTGATGTCATACCGACTGTCAGGTCTTTACCGTTATGACTTTCACAAGTTCACCTATTTAGCAGTTATTGACACACGTTCGTAAGATCATGTCCAATTGAATTTGAAGCCTCAGGAAAATGAACGGGTGAATGATTATCTGAAACTGTTTCAAATAAGCTGAAATCAATGGTTACTCTACCTGTGTTTTTAAAGAGCAGAGATGTCAGGAGTGTCGTTAAAAAGACGCATAGCCTTAGAGATGAGTGGGAAATTATTCTAGTGGTGTTCCCATACCTCTTATAAATTAGTTCACTGACAAAATGCTATCTATCTCAGGAGGAATCGCGTTAACTGATTCTGAGTGTGGGGATACAGTGGTGAAGATGATTTTGCTTTTTTGTCTCAGGGTTGGAGATGTATTTTTCTAAGTGTGATGGGAAATTGCCCAACTCTTTGTTATCTACCACACAATGTTTGTTGCTCAAAATAAAAAACAGCAGGCAGGCAGGCAGGCAGGCAGGCAGGCAGGCAGGCAGGCAGACAGACAGACAGACAGACAGACAGACAGACAGACAGACAGACAGACAGACAGACAGACAGACAGACAGACAGACAGACAGACAGACAGACAGACAGACAGACAGACAGACAGACAGACCAAGCAAGGGACCTAATGGGTCTCCTGACATGTCTCCCAGACACAAGCTAATACCATGGTAACTACTTGGAGACACATAGCCATTTCCATGTCGTTACTGGCCAGCCATTGACCATGGCAATAAGCTATGGCTTAGTCTGAGTAGACCTGCTGCTCCAGCCTGCTCCCTCCAGAGACTCCCTGACCAGCCAGTCAAGTTGAGGCATGGCCTGTGCCCCAGAACCAGTCGACCATGAGGATCAAAATACACTGCAACCATTGAACAAAAATCCCCCCAATTATCTCCACCTGATGCCCGTGTAGCAAGAATGTATTAATTTCAGGACTATTACCACACGGCAGCCTCTCTCTCTCTCTTTGTCAGGGCAATAATTCTAAATTGGCTACCTCCCATCTCCTCCTCCTGAGATTGAAGAGAGATTATTGAAGACATTTATAACAGGAGATGCTAAGCCTGTTGAGAAAAATGTCTGGAGATAAGAAGGGAAAGACAGAGAGAGACTGTATATATATACATAATATGATATTGTAATGTCTTTATTCTTTTGGAACTTCTGTGAGTTTTATGTTTACTGTTCTTTTTTATTGTTTATTTAACTTTTGTATATTATCTACATCAGACAGACAGACAGACAGACAGACAGACAGACAGACAGACAGACAGACAGACAGACAGACAGACAGACAGACAGACAGACAGACAGACAGACAGACAGACAGACAGACAGACAGACAGACAGACAGACAGACAGACAGACAGACAGGCAGGCAGACAGACAGACAGACAGACAGACAGACAGACAGACAGACAGACAGACAGACAGACAGACAGACAGACAGACAGACAGACAGACAGACAGACAGACAGACAGACAGACAGACAGACAGACAGACAGACAGACAGACAGACAGACAGACAGACAGACAGACAGACAGACAGACAGACAAAGGCAGAAACACTGAGATAGACTGGGAGATAGAGAGAGACAGAAAGACACAGGGAGAGAGAGACATACAGAGAGAGAGAGGCAGAGACAGACAGAAAGAGAGACAGAGAGATACACAGAGAGAGCAATAGATAAAGAGAGAGAGGCAGAGAGACACAGAGAGAGTCAGAGAGAGACAGATAGACACAGAGATGGAGGCAGAGAGAGGGTGAAAGAGCAATATGGAAAGAGAGAGAGCAATAGAGGCTGAGAGGCAGAGAGAGACAGAGAAATAATTTAAATTAATTCAATTGACAGAGAAAGAGAGCAATAGAGACAGAGAGAGAGGCACAGGGAGACAGAGAGAGAGGCCAATAGAGACAGAGAGTGAGGCAGAGAGACACAGAGAGAGAGACCAATAGAGACAGAGAGTGAGGCAGAGAGACACAGAGAGAGAGGCAGAGAGTGAGAGACACAACCAACAACAAAGAGACCCAGAAAACCTGAGTCTACGCCTTCACTATGGTGAATCACTAAAACAATACAGAAATACACTACGGAAAAAGAAGAAACAGCACATCAGAAATCAGCTCAATGTAATTGAAGAATCCATAGACTCTAACCACTTCTGGGAAAACACTAAACAAACAACAACATGAAGAATTATCTTTTCAAAATGTAGATGCATGGGTAAACCACTTCTCAAATCTGTCTGGCTCTATAGCAAAGAACAAACAGCAAAAACATATACATGATCAAATACAAATCTTAGAATAATCTATTAAAGACTATCAGAACCCAATGGATTAGCCAATTACCTTGAATAAACTACAGGACAAAATAAAAACCCTCCAACCCAAAAAGGCCTGTGGTGTTGATGGTCTCCTCAATGAAATGATCAAATATACAGACAACAAATTGCAATTGGTGATACTAAAACTCTTCAACATCATCCTTAGCTCTGGCATCTTCCCCAATATTTGGAACCAAGGACTGATCACACCAATCCACAAAAGTGGGGACAAAATTGACCCCAATAACTACCGTGGGATATGCGTCAACAGCATCCTTGGGAAAATCCTCTGCATTATCATTAACAGCAGATGCGTACAATTCCTCAGTGAAAACAATGTACTGAGCAAATGTCAAATTTTCTTTTTACCACACCCTAATTGACAAACAAACAAACCAAAACAAAGGCAAAGTCTTCTCATGCATTCCACCTGGCTACCCCTACCCCAGTCATCAGCTCTGCACCCCCTACGGCAACTTGCCCAAGCCTTCCCCATTTCTCCTTCACCCAAATCCAGATAGCTGATGTTCTGAAAGAGCTGCAAAATCTGGACCCCTACAAATCAGCTGAGCTAGACAATCTGGACCCTTTCTTTATAAAATTATTACTAGCCTGTTCAACCTCTCTTTCATATCGTCTGAGATCCCCAAAGATTGGAAAGCTGCCGCAGTCATCCCCCTCTTCAAAGATGGAGACACCTTAGACCCAAACTGTTACAGACCTATATCTATCCTACCCTGCCTTTCTACGGTCTTCGAAAGCCAAGTTAACAAACAGATCATTGACCATTTCCAATCCCACCGTACCTTCTCCGCTATGCAATCTGGTTTCCGAGCTGGTCATGGGTGCACCTCAGCCGCACTCAAGGTCCTAAACGACATCATAACCGCCATCGATAAAAGCTTTCAACTCTGTCAATCACCACATTCTTATCGGTAGACTCAACAGCCTTGGTTTCTTAAATCACTGCTTCACCTGGTTCACCAACTACTTCTCAGACATAGTTCAGTGTGTTAAATCAGAGGGCCTGTTGTCTGGACCTCTGGCAGTCTCTATGTGGGTGACACAGGGTTCAATTCTCGTGCTGACTCTTTTCTCTGTATACATCACTGATGTCGCTCTTGCTGCTGGTGATTATCTGATCCACCTCTATGCAGACAACACCAGTTTGTATACTTCTGGCCCTTCTTTGGACACTGTGATAACAAACCCCCAGACGAGCTTCAATGCCATACAACACTCCTTCCGTGGCCTCCAACTGCTCTTAAATGCAAGTAAAACTAAATGCTTGCTCTTCAACCGATCGCTGCCCTCACCTGCACGCCTGTCCAGCATCACTACTCTGGACGGTTCTGACTTAGAATATGTGGACAACTATAAATACCTAGGTGTCTGGTTAGACTGTAAACTCTCCTTCCAGACATTAAGCATCTCCAATCCAAAATTAAATCTTGAATCGGCTTCCTATTTCGCAACAAAGCATCCTTCACTCATGCTGCCAAACATACCCTCGTAAAACTGACCTTCCAACCGAACCTCGACTTCGACGACGTCATTTACAAAATAGCCTCCAACACTCTACTCAGCAAATTGGATGCAGTCCATCACAGTGCCATCCGTTTTGTCACCAAAGGCAGAGAGGCAGAGAGCGAGAGCAATAGAGGCAGAAAGACACAGAGAGAGAGTGTCAGAGAGAGACATTGAGAAAGCAATAGAGAGACAGAGCCCCATGCCATGTACTGTAGGCCATGCTTGACTGTCCTTCCCAGCAGCAGACAGGCTGGTGGCCCCTGGGGGTCTGTTGGACTGGCTGGGCTGGAGCAGCGGGCAGTGGGCAGTAGGCAGGGTGCGGAGCCCCAACACCAGAGGGCCCCCACAGCACAGCCATGGCTAAAGCCCTACATAACGAATGGAGCACTAATGATCGGCCTGGAGACTAGGAGATTCTGGGTTTTACCCAGCAAGAGACTCAGAATACAGACTAAAGACTACAATATACTGTATCCACAGAATGAACCGGAACACTGTTATCCTGTATTAAAATATATGGTGGTATCTCAATTGACTTCACAGGGATAATCTGCGGCGTTAGGCTGTTGTGCTGATCTCAGATCTCAGCTGCATCCTCTGTGATTACACCATAGAGATAGATAGATAGAGGACTCATCTCTGTATCAGTGCCATTATAGCTTCTGTGAGAGTATGGGCAGCGCCAGCATTCTGGGTGTGGTATGTTATTAAATGTCTCACTAGTTAGGAAGCAAGCAGAGTGAAGAACTACAGTACAGGGCTGAGCCCTTCATGTGACTCAATTGGCCTGCTGATTCATTTCAATAAGTAGAGTTTATTGATATTTGACTGTCTGCCACTCAATCATGATCTTTCACACACACCCAGCTGCCCTCACATACACAAAGGAACAGAGGCGTTATTGACTGAATTATGTAACGTGCTGAATATTGATGAACATCACACACCAGCCCATTATCAGCCTGAAAACGTCGCCCTGGCACGTCTTTGCAAAGGATGACGTTTATCTTGCACAAACTGTAAATTCTCCAATGTTAAATCAACACTGAGAGTGTTACATGTAACATTGTCCCAGTGTTAAATTAACACTTTGCTTAGTGCTGATGCTGTTAAACTCTCTCAGTGTAAGAAATTAACACCTGTAGTGTTAGAGTAGCTAATCATTGGGTGTTGTTTTAACACAATATGTGGTAAAGCCTTGCCTTTTAGACTTGATTTTAGAGTAACCACCCATGACTGTATTTCTAAGTGGCAGAGACATGGTTTGCCGAATTTGTTCATTTTCAAGTCATGTGGCCTTCACCAAGTGAGTTCCTCTGCAAATGTTATAATTCAAATGAAACTCTATGACAATACATGACGTATACTGTATCATAAGGCCTTACTTTGAGTGCCTAGTTTAGCCCTAACATGGAACCCAAACCGGCTGTGCGCGTGGGCAATCGTGCAATATTGTGCATAAATGTATTTTGCCCCCCACACCAAACGCGATCACGACATGCAGGTTAAAATATAAAAACAAACTCAGAATCAATTACATTAATTTGGGGACAGGTCGAAACATGTATGGCAATTTAGCTAGTTAGCTTGCATTTGCTAGCTAACGTTAATTTGTCCTATTTAGCTAGCTTGCTGTTGCTAGCTAATTTGTCCTGGGATATAAACATTGAGTTGTTATTTTACCTGAAATGCACAAGGACCTCTACTCTGACAATTAATCCACACATAAAAAGGCCAACCGAATCGTTTCTATTCATCTCTCCTCCTTCCAGGCATTTTCATCTTTGAACTTATATGGTGATCGTATCTAAACTTTCATTGTATTACCACGACAACCGGCAACAAATTTGTCTTTCAATCACCCACGTGGGTATAACCAATAGGGAGATGGCACGTGGGTACCTGTTTCTATAAACCAATGAGGAGATGGGAGAGAAAGGGCTTTCAGCTCGATCTGCATCAGAAATAGGAATGACTTCTATTTTAGCCCTTGGCGTCACAGACGCTCGTTGGCGCACGCGAGCAGTGTGGGTGCAATAATTGAATAACATGGATTTCTAAATGTATTTTACGACGCTCGCGCACGCGACGTGTCCGGTCTGGTCAGCATGTAACACAGTGGTGCTAGGAAACCCCTGGTTTACAGGCCACATCAGGCCTGCAAGTCACATTAATCTGGCTTGCAAAGAAATGTGCAATTTCTATTGGAATAGAGCCAGTGTTATGATATCTAGCATTCAGATCTGCATTCAGAATGACTGTCAGGATTAGGAACATTGATAAAGGAGAGTACCTAAACCATTTAAACTGAACCAACCATTTCAGTAACAGGTGCAATAAATCTAATTAACTGATTGAATTAGTTTAGATAAATGTATGTTGTTAATCTTTGTATATCATAAAATTCATCAATCATTACACAGTGCTTTCAGAATGTATTCAGACCCCTTGTCACGCCCTGACCTTAGAGATCCTTATCATTCTCTATGTTTGGTTAGGTCAGTGACTCGGGTGGGAAAGTCTATGTTTTCTATATTTTCTATTTCTTTGTTTTTTGCAGAGTGTGGTTCCCAATCAGAGGCAACTGTTTATCGTTGTCTCTGATTGGGGATCATATTTACTGTAAGTTGTCATTTTCCTTTTGGGTTTTGTGGGGTCTTGTTTTCTGTTTAGTTTCGTTACCTGACAGAACTGTTCGCTTTTGTTTTCGCTTTGTTACTTTGTTTGGCGTGTTTTTGTTAATAAAATTCATGAACACTTTCCACACTGCGCTTTGGTCCACTCCTCCCTCTCACCCCACCCCCCCTAAGTTTTAGATGCACTATTGTTAAGTGACTGTCCCACTGGATGTCATAAGGTGAATGCACCAATTTGTAAGTCGCTCTGGATAAGAGCGTCTGCTAAATGACTTAAATGTAAATGTTAAATGTCCTTTTGACGAGAGCCGTTACAGTCCTTGAATTTTTCCACATTTTGTTACATTACAGCCTTATTCTAAAATGTATTAAATAAAAGTTTCCCTCATCAATCTACACACATGAATTCATTCATAATGTCAAATCGAAAACAGGTTTTTAGAAATGTTTGCAAATGTATTAACAATAAAACACAGAAATACCTTATTTACATAGGTATTTAGACCCTTTGCTACGATACTCGAAATTGAGCTCAGGTGCATCCTGTTTCCATGGATCATCCTTGAGATGTTTCTACAACTTTGATTGGAGACCACCTGTGGTAAATTCAATTGATTGGACATGATTTGGAAAGGCACACACCACTCTACATAAGGTTCCGTGGTTGACAGTGTATTTCTGCTCCATTGAAGGTCCCCAAGAACACAGCGGCCTCCATCACTCTTAAATGGAAGCAACTTGGATTCACCAAGACACTTCCTAGAACTGGCTGGGCAGCAAAACTGAGCAATTGGGGGAGAAGGGCCTTTTTTCAGGGAGGTGACCAAGAACCCGATGTTCACTCTGACAGAGCCCCGGAGTTCCTCTGTGGAGATGGGAGAAACTTCCAGAAGGATATTCATCTCTGCAGCACTCCAACAATCAGGCCTTTATGGTAGAGTGGCCAGACGGAAGCCACTCCTCAGTAAAAGGGACATGACAGCCCGCTTGGAGTTTGCGAAAAGGCACAGAAAGGACTCTCAGACCATGAGAATCAACACTTTTCCCTGAATGCCAAGCATCATGTCTGGAGGAAACCTGGCACCATTCCTACTGTGAAACACGGTGGTGGCAGCATCATGTGGTGGGGATGTTTTTCAGAGGCAGGGACTGGGGACTAGTCAGGATTGAGGGAAAGATGAACAGAGCAAAGTACAGAAAGATCCTTGATAGGAACCTGCTCCAGAGCGCTCAGGACCTCAGACTGGGGTGAAGGTTCACCTTCCAACAGGACAACAATCCAAAGTAACACAGCCTAGACAACACAGGAGTTGCTTCGGGACAAGTCTCTGAATGTCCTTGAGTGGCCCAGTCAGAGCCACTCAAGGGGTCTGAATACTTTCCGAATGCATTGTACATGACAAAATACAGATACAAATTTATATATTTCAAAAATAACTGCAGTAGTGCATGCTGAGACATGATAATGATGGTCGTTGTTTGGATGGGAATGGTTTACTCGCCAAAGAGTAAGAATGGTAGAATCACACTCTCATACTCAACTCTGGTTATTAACCCAAACACTGGAGTTATTTTACAACACTGAGTGTTAATTTAACCCCTGAATCAACAGTAGAAATGTAATACTGAAAAATCAACACTATGCAACACTGGCCAATTTGCTATGCAGCTATTGAATAGAGTATGTTCAGTGTTCTTCTTATACTCTAGAACTAGAAAGATAGGATTTGATGAAACATTATTACAGACAAGTATGAATTAGATGGATATAAAATGGAATGAAAAGCCATTAACTGCATAATTAAAATTACTCTATCATGAGTGTTAAAATTGTACTTTTCTTTGAGTTCAGATGGAAATAGCCTCCTCCCTCTGGGAAAACCATTATAATTCATATCAAGACCAATTATTTTGTTTAGATGAATAGAAACTTTAAATTAAAATAAACACATTATGTTAAAAGCAAAAAGCAATACAATTTTCTGTAAAATAGTTGGATAACAAAATCAAAAGTGACACATATGTCTGTGTGTAGTGCGAATTACCATCAATCAATATTAGAATAAAAAAAGAAATGTATTTTGGTTGCTAAATTATCTCCATGTTCTCTGCCGACAGGTCATAAGAGGAATTACAATTTTGAACTGGTTTCTAAACCAGCAGAGGGCCTGCAAAGTAAATGTGTTGAAATGTGTTTAGACCCAATCAGGAAGTAGAGACTTAACTGCTTCTTTAAATGCCTTCAAATGGTATATGTCTAAAGTTAATGTTCTGTCTCTGGAGACAGAGCTGTCAATAAATGTAGAACTTGACAAAATCACATTAAAATATGAATTTAAAACTATTATATCTTTACCAAGTCACCTTCTGTCAGTTTAGGACGATAACAAAATTAAAAATAATACTCAGGAGTGAGATCCAAAGCTCACCCACTGCTTGTGCAAATAAAATGTGAATAATTCAGTTATTTGTAAACCCAATGTGTGGGGTTCTAAGTTCGTAGGCCACCTTTTGAAGGATATAAGACGCCCCTCTCCTCTTGAACACACACATCAAGGTGGATGTGGTCAACCAGAAGATTTAAAAATATGCATAATATACAAATAAATTGGCCCCTTGCACATCCACAGAAGCCATTTTGCCTAGCATTGTGTGTGACAACAAAGGGATTTAACGTGGTCACCTAAAACAAGACATGTTATCTGTGTGTTAGTAAGCGTATCAGAATATCTTTTGAGCAACACGTCAGGTTATTCTCAAGACAGGACAGAAAAATTCAACATATAATAATAGATAGAACATATCAAGTGGGAAAACGTAGGCCGATATCTGGGACAAAGTGAAGGAGTTGCCTTGGCAAAGGACTTCTATCAAAGTCAGCTCAAAAGTGGGAGAATCATAATCTCCTATTGAAAATGCATTAAACTCTACTGTTTCATATTGAGAGCTGAGTTTGGTATGGAGAACCAGACAGGCCAACGTAATTCCCTTTTATAGGGCACATAAAAGGGGTGTCGAGCCGAAGCAAAGAGACTCATCCAAGGACACAGCTTTCCATAGTGTCAGTGATTAGCTAAAATGCCACAAAAATACAAAATAGGTTGAGTCAGAAAAAGTTACAATTTGAAATCAAAGCAATCTTAGCCTCTTTGCCGTGTAAGGGAAATAAGTCAATCATCATTATAACAACAAGTAAACAAATGTAAACATAGGAAACTTCTATCTTCTTCTTTTAGTTTTTATTGGCGGATTGCAACCAACTAACAGGTGCATACACCGCCACCTACTGTATTGGAGTGTGAGGCCGGTAACGACCTGTCTATATTATATTGTCTTCATCTCTTAATAACCGACCCTGAATTTAGAACAAAAACAACCAACTGTACTCTTTCAGTCGGATTTAAATGTCTATTCAGATCCACAGGCTCAGGAACTTGGGAGGGGGAACCTCTTTATTCAGTGTTCCCTGTAATATCTCTGCTGTAAAGTCCTGGAGATCCAGAAACTATTTTCCGCCTTCACAATGATTTTTAATCATTCTTAGATTTTTTATTAGCTTGACTAGTGCAATTTATCACTTGCGCTATAAATTCTACAAAGTCCACCTTCTCCACTTGTAGTGTGTGGGGATCCTTCTCCTGCGTGTCACTGTAGACTGTGAGAGATCCACTAACATCTCATCACTACTTCGGCTATTTTCACTGCCTTCACATAGGAGACTTGCTGGATTGACCTGATCTTAGCTACTGCGACCTCCTTCATCTTTACAGGGCACTCCTGGAACTCGGGAACATGATTCCCATCACAGTTACATCAACATGCTTCATCTGACTCTTCAACTGTGACATATTTATTACTTTGACCAGCACTTGCCACATGTTCAAACTTTTTACAATTGTAACACTGCAGCACCTTCTGTACATACAGTGTTAGAGCATATTTGTATAAAAGACCGAACATATGGAGCTCCATGTATATTTGTGTAAATATATTAAATATGAATGTAAATGATGAAATATTAGGTACGTACCTTTATGATTTATATTTACCCGATTGAGATATATTAATTTGTTGTTAGTGTAACTCGGCCATTTGGCCCCCCCTCTTGCCTGTTCATTGTATTGTGGTAAGTGTGTTAGGATAAAGGCAGGAAGTTGGGCCTTCGGGAGGGAGTCCTTGCTAGATGCGGGAGTGGTATAGTTTTTTGACCATACAGACATACAGACATACAGACATAGACATACAGGTCATAATATGTATTTTCCATATCAAGTATTTTGTGCTTTAAGTTGATTGGAGACTCATTTATTTGTTAGATATAAGAAGAATAAACATTTTGTTGCACCATATCCCTGGATGTCATTGAATGTTTGGCCGTTTGGAAACCTTGAGTGTGGACTGTATGCGTACCAAACAACCCCGCTTCAGGCTTGGGCAGTGGCTATGGTAAAGACGAAAGGAAGCCACTACATACAGTTTTATCTCATATATCACATACCCAAGTTATACATGTCAGGAGAACCACTTCATCAAACCACAGTAAAACCTTCAGTACATACAGTTTTATCTCATATCTCACATACCCAAGTTATACATGTCAGGAGAACCACTTCATCAGTTAAACCAATAGACTTTGCTCCTTCTTTCCTTCTATCATTCCATTCAATTGATGTGCTTCTACCACTCCTGGCATGTTATCTCTAAACCACACAGCCTCCATGTCCAATGACATGCCGGAGATGACACCTTTAACCGGTGCCCTACTCTGAAAATGATAGCTTTCCACATCATACCTTGTAGTACCACAGAGTTTTCTTCTTTTTGCCATCTTCCAGACCGAAGAACGGGTCACCCAAAAAACCATCCTTGCCAGTGAATCGCTCTCTAACCATAAACTGCTGTTCATTTGCAACTTTAGCCCTTTTCACTACACTCTTCTTCTTCCCCATCGTTCCCTCATTCTCATCAACTGTACTCGTGCTTACAGAATCACACAAGTCTTCCAGAGGAAGGCCCTAAAATTGTCAAGATTTTCTATGGGGTTGAGATCTGGAGACTGGATAGGCCACTCCAGGACCTTGAAATGCTTCTTACGAAGCCACTCCTTCGTTGCCCGGGCGGTGTGTTTGGGATCATTGTCATACTGAAAGACCCAGCCACGGTTCATCTTCAATGCCCTTGCTGATGGAAGGAGGTTTTCACTCAAAATCTCACGATATATGGCTCCATTCATTCTTTCCTTCACACGGATCAGTCGTCCTGGTCCCTTTGCAGAAAAACATCCCCAAATGCATGATGTTTCCACCCCCATGCTTCACAGTAGGTATGGTGTTCTTTGGATGTAACTCAGCATTCTTTGTCCTCCAAATACGACGAGTTGAGTTTTTACCAAAAAGTTATATTTTGGTTTCATCTGACCATATGACATTCTCACAATCTTCTTCTGGATCATCCAAATGCTCTCTAGCAAACTTCAGACGGGCCTGGACATGTACTGGCTTAAGCAGGGGGACACGTCTGGCACTGCAGGATTTGAGTCCCTGGCGGCATAGTGTGTTACTGATGGTAGGCTTTGTTACTTTGGTCCCAGCTCTCTGCAGGTCATTCACTAGGTCCACCCGTGTGGTTCTGGGATTCTTGCTCACCATTCTTGTGATCATTTTGACCCCACGGGGTGAGATCTTGTGTGGAGCCCCAGATCGAGGGAAATTATCAGTGGTCTTGTATGTCTTCCATTTCCTAATAATTTCTCCCACAGTTGATTTCTTCAAATAAAGCTGCTTACCTATTGCAGATTCAGTCTTCCCAGCCTGGTGCAGGTCTACAATTTTGTTTCTGGTGTCCTTTGACAGCTCTTTGGTCTTGGCCATAGTGGAGTTTGGAGTGTGACTGTTTGAGGTTGTGGACAGGTGTCTTTTATACTGATTACAAGTCCAAACAGGTGCCATTAATACAGGTAACGAGTGGAGGACAGAGGAGCCGCTTAAAGAAGAAGTTACAGGTCTGTGAGAGGCAGAAATCTTGCTTGTTTGTAGTTGCTCCCGACGCCACTTAGGTACACTGCAGCATCCACCAAGAGGCTCTTGCTGCAAAAGGAATGTTTGAGAGTTTGAAAGATGCTTTGGACACAACAGTGAAAATGGTTAAAAAGGCCTCTGAACTCTCGTGTATTTTCTGCATTATGCAATGATATGGGCAGCGACCATGTAACACTTTTGCAACATACTGAAGTGCGCTGGTTATCAAGGGGCAAAGTATTGATACATTTTTTTTTAAATTGAGAGACGAGCTTAAAGTTTTCATTGCTGACCATAATTTTCACTTGTCTGACCGATTGCATGATGACGAGTTTCTCACACGACTGGCCTATCTGGGTGATGTTTTTTCTCGCTTGAATGATCTGAATCTAGGATTACAGGGACTCTCCGCAACTATATTCAATGTGCGGGACAAAATTGAGGCTATGATTAAGACATTGGAGCTCTGCTCTGTCTGCATTAAAAAGGACCTCACACGGGTCTTTACATCATTGGATGATGTTTTTGTGTGCAAATGAACTCAAGTTTACGGACAATGTCAAATGTGATATAGCGAAGCACCTGAGTGAGTTGGGTGTGCAATTACGCAGGTACTTTCCCCAAACTGATGACCCAAACAACTGGATTCGTTATCTCTTTTATGCCCTGCCTCCAGTCTACTTACTGATATCTGAACAAGAGCCTCATCGAAATTGCAGCAAGCAGTTCTGTGAAAATGGAATTTAATCAGAAGCCACTGCCAGATTTCTGGATTGGGCTGCACTCAGAGTATCCTGCTTTGGCAAATCGCACTGTTAAGACACTGATGCCCTTTGCAACCATGTACCTATTGTGAGAGTGGATTCTTGGCCCTCACTAGCATGAAAACGAATTACAGGCACAGACTGTGTGTGGAAAATGATTTAAGACTGAGAATCTATCCAATACAAACCAACATTTCTGAGTATAAATCATTGGGGTTGCGTCTGCACCGTTTCTCAAACAAGTCAGGATATTTATGAAATTGGGTTTGCAGGATCATTTGCTCTACAATTACCAGCTCACAACATGCATTGAGAGTATGCCTATACATTGTAATTGCTAAAGTTGAAACCTGTCCTACGTGTAACCAAGACAAGCACAGCATAATAAACTTCCCGTTTCCCAAAAATACACTACATTGTCGGTTAAAACTTGCTATTCATGTTTAAAAAAAACAAGGAACGCTTCACAAATTAGCGTTTGAATTCATAGAAAAAAATGCTTAGCTCTGTAGCTTGGTTTGTTTGGTTGCTGGAGTGAGACACAAACAGACGAATCCTATTCAAGTCCACCTGTTTCCACTATGGTGTGAAGAACATTTCACTGAGAGTTGTCCAATATTATTTTGGTGAGAGGTGGCTTTACAGTTTGTTAACCGGCGCGAAATGACAGACTGCACCTGCATTGTCTGTCCTTGTCTTAATTAATGACTGAAACATGACCTTCTGCTGCCTTAAATGGACTCGCTAGTCTATGAGAAGTGCGACAGTGGCTGGGAGTTTGAATATGGCGAAGGCAAAATGTGTGTTTTGGAGTGCGGCTTGGTTCTTCACACCACTATCGGTGTCACATCACCAGTACCAGAATGGTCGACCTCAAAGCACAGCTGTGGGCCCGGTGCTCCAATGTCTGGACAATCTTTTTCTAGTGCTTTACATTGCTGCTTCAAAAGTGTCCCCTCTGGTTCTGAGGAGGAAACATTCTCAACATTAAGCTCATGTTTCCTTTTTGCAACGGATCTCGTCAGAGAGATTTGCAAAACCTGTATCGTTTCCTTCTCCACCTCCTTTAAATGCCAATTGTTTACCAGCCATCGAGTATTTCAACGCTTGTCCAATTAATGTTAAGACCGTTCTGGTCTTTGTTGATCAGCTTTGAGCCAAATCATGAATACGAGATTCCCAGAACTGAGAAAATATTTGTTGCCTGCATATTCTCCATCATACATGTGTTCGTTATATATATCAGGGAATCAATCTAAAATAAGTCATCAAAACTTCCTACATTAACACACCTGTCAATAAAACTCTAAATTATCTGTAAGATATAACAAGTTGAAGGTTGCCATTTACTGAAGTGGGGTAATATTTGATGTGTATGCAAATTATATCCACCTCACGTGACCCATAATAAGACAATGCAATTAATATGATTAAAGTCTATTAAACTGAATATCTGACTTACTTTAACATTATAGTAAAACCATGTGCAATCAAATATTATGTGTTTAAGTTGACTAAGATGAAGGAATGGTCATGAGAAGCGAACATCAAATATTATTGAATAAAAATAATGGATTCACATACAAGGCATAAAGCTTCAGTTACATTTACATTTACATTTAAGTCATTTAGCAGACGCTCTTATCCAGAGCGACTTACAAATTGGTTACAAGCCAATACTGACATTAAAGCAATATTCTAGGCATATAGATCCTAAGTTAACTTACAAGAACAAAGAGATGAACAAAGAGATGCCAACTAGGCCAGATGCCTAAAAACCTAGGAAATGAGAAATGATACATCCTTCCTCCATGGACTGGATACAAGATAAGACACAGAACAAAGGAATCTCATTCCATTTAGAACAGCTGAAAACCAACCAGCATTGACCAATCAAACGATACCACGTTTACAGTAACCTGATCACCCAGGCCCAATATCTCCACAGGATGTCACAGCATCTAAAGGCCTGTGTGGGGGATGAGACCAATGGAAATAGACAATGAAAACCCCTTTGCATCGAGTAATTTACAGTTCGCCCTGTACAGATACAAGTTACCACAGAGATCATACATCCATATCTTCAGAGTTTCAGATAAATACCGAACATGGATACTGTAGTATTATTCTGTCTCGGGCCATTTGCCATTTGGTGACAGAGAGCACATAATGTAGGGCAGAGCCCAGAACAACTAGAAAAATAGGTTGACATTTTTGTAGTCCAAAAAAGTGCCATAAACGTCCTTGTAATATGGCAATGTGATCTAATTTGAAACTTTTCTTCAGTGAAGTTAGTAGGAGACCATTAAACTAGACTTAAACTGAGAAATGCATAACTAGTTGTGTCCTCATAACATTGTAGACTATGATGAGGTTTCTGTTTTTTTGCCATGATCTGTGTTATTCTTTACTGTGTAAATGTGCCCACAGTAGCCTGTTGCTTGTATGCCATGCCAGTGACGGTTTACTCCCATAGTGTGGGAAGTCATTTAGGGGTGGTGGTGGTGCCACAGGTTTTTTTTGTCCACGTTACAGACGGATATATTGCTCTGCTAATACAGGACTGGTAAAGGCCCAGTGCTCTACTTTTGTATTATTATTTGCAGAACCCTCAGTGCCCCTACTACAGTAGTATCCTTCGGTCCTTTTCTAAGTCAAGATCACTTTCTGAGTCAAAATGCAAGCCAAGATCTACAGCTCAAAATTGTTTTATGTAAGCCTATGCAACAACAAAATGACTTTAAATAAATGTAAGCCTATGTAACATTAACCAATAACAAACAGTCCTGGAGCAATGAGGTTGGTGCAGTAGGGTATAGACCCAATACATTATTACTGCATATTGGCTATATGATCACACTGGTAAATTATGTGTTGTATTACTTATGAGGCACAGCTAAGTGAGTAAAATCATTTGTTATATTACTTGCGAGGCCTCTTTTTTGGGGGGACTGCATGGCCTGCATCAGATGGTCAGTCTGAGGGGAGGGAGCAGCTGCGAGGCTGCCTCTCATCCGACTCCCCCCTCCCTCTGCCCTCCTTCCCTCCACTGAGAGAAAGGGACAAAGTCGTCCAGCTGATTGCGCACTGCATTACTTCACTGCATTACTTCTACCTCATGCACAAATTCATGTTTACATTTAACATTTACATTTAAGTCATTTAGCAGACGCTCTTATCCAGAGCGACTTACAAATTGGTGCATTCACCTTATGACATCCAGTGGAACAGTCACTTTACAATAGTGCATCTACATATTTTAAGGGGGGTGAGAAGGATTACTTTATCCTATCCTAGGTATTCCTTAAAGAGGTGGGGTTTCAGGTGTCTCCGGAAGGTGGTGATTGACTCCGCTGTCCTGGCATCGTGAGGGAGTTTGTTCCACCATTGGGGAGCCAGAGCAGCGAACAGTTTTGACTGGGCTGAGCGGGAACTGTACTTCCTCAGTGGTAGGGAGGCGAGCAGGCCAGAGGTGGATGAACGCAGTGCCCTTATTTGGGTGTAGGGCCTGATCAGAGCCTGGAGGTACTGAGGTGCCGTTCCCCTCACAGCTCCGTAGGCAAGCACCATGGTCTTGTAGCGGATGCGAGCTTCAACTGGAAGCCAGTGGAGAGAGCGGAGGAGCGGGGTGACGTGAGAGAACTTGGGAAGGTTGAACACTAGACGGGCTGCGGCGTTCTGGATGAGTTGTAGGGGTTTAATGGCACAGGCAGGGAGCCCAGCCAACAGCGAATTGCAGTAATCCAGACGGGAGATGACAAGTGCCTGGATTGTGACTCCTATGACCAGAGAAAGTGAAATATTCCTCGATATAAGAAAAAGACACAAGCTGCTAATAATATGAATAAAAGGCTTTACCGTAGTTTTTTTTACAGAAATGTTTGGTGATCGACTAGGAATGTCTTTGAAATCAAACAGCCTATCGCCATCGACCGATTGGTGACCACTGCTTTAGTCTGTGTGTCTCCAACTCACATTTCATCCCATTATTCTCTCTCTCTCTCTCTCTCTCTCTCTCTCTCTCTCTCTCTCTCTCCCGCTCTCCCGCTCTCTCTCTCTCTCTCTCTCTCTCTCTCTCTCTCTCTCTCTCTCTCTCTCTCTCTCTCTCTCTCTCTCTCTCTCTCCCTCTCTCTCTCTCTCTCTCTCTCTCTCTCTCTCTCTCTCTCTCTCTCTCTCTCTCTCTCTCTCTCTCTCTCTCTCCTCTCTCTCTCTCTCTCTCTCTCTCTCTCTCTCTCTCTCTCTCTCTCTCTCTCTCTCTCTCTCTCTCTCCCGCTCTCTCTCTCTCTCTCCCTCCCTCCCCCTCTCTCTCTCTCTCTCTCTCTCTCTCTCTCTCTCTCTCTCTCTCTCTCTCTCTCCCTCTCTCACGCTCTCTCTCTCTCCCGCTCTCTCTCTCTCTCTCTCCCTCCCTCTCCCTCTCTCCCTCTCTCTCTCTCTCTCTCCCTCCTCCTCTCCCTCTCTCTCAATATATACTGGGCTTTATTGGCATGGGAAACACATGTATACATTGTTAAAGCAAGTGAAATAGATAATAAGTGAAATGAACAATAAAACATGTACAGTCAACATTACACTCACAAAATTTCCAAAAGACATGTCAAATGTCATATTATGTTTATATACAGTGTTGTAATAATGTGCAAATAGTTAAAGTACAAAAGGGAAAATAAATCAACATAAATCTAGGTTTTTATTTACAATGGTGTTTGTTCTTCACTGGTTGCCCTTTTCTTGTGGCAACAGGTCACAAATCTTGCTGCTGTGATTGAACACTGTGGTACGGCAACTGCTCCGCCCTCAACCGTAAGGCTCTCCAGAGGGTAGTGAGGACTGCACAACGCATCACCGGGGGCAAACTACCTGCCCTCCAGGACACCTACACCACCCGTTGTTACAGGAAGGCCATAAAGATCATCAAGGACATCAACCACCCGAACCACTGCCTGTTCACCCCGCTATCATCCAGAAGGCGAGGTCAGTACAGGTGCATCAAAGCTGGGACCGAGAGACTGAAAAACAGCTTCTATCTCAAGGCCATCAGACTGTTAAACAGCCACCACTAACACTGAGTGGCTGCTGCCAACACACTGTCATTGACACTGACCCAACTCCAGCCATTTTAATAATGGGAATTGATGGGAAATGATGTAAATATATCACTAGCCACTTTAAACAATGCTACCTTATATAATGTTACTTACCCTACATTATTCATCTCATATGCATATGTATATACTGTACTCTACATCATCGACTGCATCCTTATGTAACACATGTATCACTAGCCACTTTATCTATGCCACTTTGTTTACTTTGTCTACACACTCATCTCATATGTATATACTGTACTCGATACCATCTACTGTATGCTGCTCTGTACCATCACTCATTCATATATCCTTATGTACATGTTCCTTATCCCCTTACACTGTGTATAAGACAGTAGTTTTGGAATTGTTAGTTAGATTACTTGTTGGTTATCACTGCATTGTCGGAACTAGAAGCACAAGCATTTCGCTACACTCGCATTAACATCTGCTAACCATGTGTATGTGACAAATAAAATTTGATTTGATTTGATTTGATTTCACCCAATAGATATGGGTGTTTATCAAAATGTGATTTGTTTTCAAATTTTTTGTGGGTCTGTGTAATTTGAGGAAAATATGTGTGTCTAATATGGTCATATATCTGGCAGGAGGTTAGGAAGTGCTTCTCAGTTTCCACCTCATTTTGTGGGCAGTGTGCACATAGCCTGTCTTCTCTTGAGATTCAAGTATGCATTTGGCTGCCTTTATCAATAACAAGGCTATGCTCACTGAGTCTGTACATAGTCAAATATTTCCTTAGTTGTGGGCCAGTCACAGTTAATTGTGAGTCAGTCACAGTGGTCAGTAGACATGTGACTGTACGAGGATGCACTGCTCCATTAGTGTCCCAGACTTATAGAGGTCGACAGAGGTTGGTTCAATTTCCTCAATGTCTAGTATTCTGGGCTTCAATTGGATGTTTGTCCCACATTTTAAAGTCCAGTTTATTGAGTGGCCCCCAAACCTCACTTCCGTAAAGAGCTATTGATTAAACTGAGCTATTGATTAAACTGTCAAATATTTTGGTTCAAATTCTAATTGGGGTGTTGATTTAGGATAATTTCATTTTTATTGCATACAATGCTCTGCAGGGTTTTTCTTTGAGTGGATTCATATTAAAGTTTCCCGATGCAGATATGGTCAGACCAAGGTATCATTTTTAGTGTGTTCAATTATGGTGTTGATCAGGGTGAATTTATATTTGTGTTTCTGACATCAGTTTTTTTTGGTGGGGGGGGGCCCAATTATGGAAATAATGCTCTGGAATGTTACGGTCCTGTTGAAGACCGTCTTTGGTTGGTGATAGAAGTACCAAATCTCCAGCATATAGTTGTCACGCTCTGACCTTAGAGAGCCTGTTTATTTCTCTATTTGGTTTGGTCAGGGTGTGATTTGGGTGCGCATTCTAGTTTTCTATTTCTTTGTTGGCCGGGTATGGTTCCCAGTCAGAGGCAGCTGTCTATCATTGTCTCTGATTGGGAATCATACTTAGGCAGCCTGTTTTCCACCCGAGTTTGTGGGATCTTGTTTTTGCACTGTAGCTGTAGAGCCACATTCATTGTTCTTTTGTTGTTTTTTTGTTGTTCATTCTAAAATAAATTAAGAAGTATACTTTCCAAGCTGGTTTTTGGTCTCATGCCGACGACGGACGTAACAATAGCAGGTATTTTAACTCTGTGTCAAATAGAGTGAGTCCTGTGGCTGGAGATTGGTCCAACATGTCTGCTAACTCATTGATATAAATGTTGAAAAGATTTGGACTCAAACTGCAGCCTTGTCTCACACCTCGACGCTGTGAAAAAAATTATGTTCTTTGGTTTTTGATATTTATTGCACACTTGTTTTCTGTGTACATACATTTTATTAAGTCATAAACTTTACCACCAAGCCCACTTTGGAGAATTTAGTAGAATAGCCCTTCCTGCCAAATAGAATAAAATGCTTTTTTAAAGTCAATAAAACAATCAAAGATTTTGCCACCTTTATTTTTTTTGTTGGTGGACATGCTTATTGATTATTGTGTGTGAGGTGTATATGTCACGACTTCCTCTGAAGTGGGTCCCTCTCCTTGTTCGGGCAACGTTCGGCGGTCGACGTCACCGGTCTTCTAGCCATCGCCGATCCACCTTTCATTTTCCTTTGTTTTGTCTTGTCTTGTGACCCCTCAATGCGAGACGCATTGTCTCGGCTGTATGACACAGAGGAGCGGCCCATGGATCCCACCCCCATACTCCCCGCCTCCTAGCTGGACACGGACATTGAGCAGGCATTACGTGCAGAGCCCGCTCCAGTCCAGTGTCCGCTCCCGTCCAGTGTCCACTCCCGTCCAGTGTCCCGCTGGGTGTCTGTTCGTCCCATCTGCTGTTTGTGACAAATTGATCTATTGGGTCCACACGTCATCCTCCTCTGGTCATCCTGGGATTGGTCGTACAGTGCTCTGTTTGAGTGGAAGGTACTGGTGGCCTACCTTGGCTAAGGACATGAGGGTTTATGTTTCCTCCTGTTCGGTGTGCGCCCAGTGAAAGACTCCTAGGAACCTGCCTAGAGGTAAGCTACTCCCCTTACCCGTTCCACAATGGCCTTGGTCGCACCTGTTGGTGGATTTTCTGACCGATCACAGGGTAGCACCGAGATCCTTGTCTTTGTGGATTGTTTATCAAAGTCCTGTCATCTCCTCCCTCTGTCCGATCTCCCTACGGCCCTACAGACTGCGGAGCCCTTGTGTACGCATATCTTCCAGCACTACGGGGTGCCAGAGGATATAGTGTCTGATCGGGGTCCCCAGTTCACATCTAGGGTCTGGAAGGTGTTCGTGGAATGTCTGGGGGTCTCGATCAGCCTTACTTCAGGGTTTCACTCCGAGAGTAATGGTCAGGTGGAGAAAGTAAACCAGGATGTGGGCAGGTTTCTGCAGTCCTATTTGAAATTAAAGGAGAGCCGCACACTTTAGGAGCTCAGATGCCAGAATGTAATGTCCAACGTTTCGACAGCCAAGCTGTCTTCATCAGGGTGTGATCAAACACAGCGGTATGACTCGTTTATAAAGTGTCAAAAGACACAGGTGTCTGTAATCATGGCCAAATGTGCCCTAATATCATTGGTTAATTATCAAATATTAAAATAGCATACAAAGAACAGCATACAAAAAAACAAATGGATAGCATACGATCATAACACAAGCTTACAAACAATTACAATGGCAAAGTCACAATAATCACAAGAATGGCTTCAGATCTGCGGTCCTATTGCCAGGCCGGGGGAGTGGGCGGCGTTCGTGTCCCGGGCTGAGATGGCACAGAACTCGTTTCGCAACTCCTCCACTAACCTCTCTCCCTTCCAGTGAGTACTGAGGTACCAGCCGGTTCTGGTGCCTTGGCATCAGAGTCAGACCGAGGTTCCTGCGGTGGACGACTGGTTCAGGCGTGCGGAGGAGACATTGGAGGCTGTCCGTGTTCACCTTCAGCAGGCTGTGACTTGTCAAAAGGAGAATGCAGATCGCCACCGCAGTAAGGCCCCGGTGTTCGGCTCTCCACTCAAAACCTGCCCCTCCGCCTGCCCTGCCGGAAGCTGGGTCCGCGGTTTGTGGGGCCATTTAAAGTCCTGAGGAGAGTGAATGAGGTTTGTTAAAGGTTACAACTTCCATGCGATTACCGTATTAACCCCTCGTTCCATGTGTCTCTCCTCAGGCCGGTGGTGGCTGGTCCGCTCCAGGAAGCTGAGGTGCGGCAGGTTCCTCCCTCCACAACGGGGGCGGGTACTGTCACGACTTCCTCCGAAGTCGGTCCCTCTGCTTGTTCGGGCAACGTTTGGCTGTCGACATCACCGGTCTTCTAGCCATCGCTGATCCACATTTAATTTTCGATTTGTTTTCTCTTGTCTTCCGTCACACCTGGTTTCAATCCCATCAATTACATGTTGTGCATTCAACCCTCTGTTCCATGTCCTTGTCCGTTATTATTGAGTGTAAGAGTTTGTGCACGTTATGTCTGGCGTGCGAAGGGTTTTGTCCCTTTGTATTTATTTAT